>NC_057811.1:454438054-454715447 GCF_018294505.1 Triticum aestivum | reverse complement strand
GAGGAGAGGAGGTGGTTTTGCAATGGAGAAGATCAGAAGAGGGAGAGGCGAGACGGTGGTTTTGGAATGGAGATGATGGAGAGGAGAGGAGGTGGTTTTGCAATGGAGAAGAGGGAGAGGAGCGTGCGGCAGCGATTTAGGATTGGACGAGAGGGCCGACGCGCTGTGACTCGATCAAAATCAAAATCAATTTACCCTTCAATTAAGAAAGAGACCCCACATTAACTAGTCTCCGTTTTATTCTAGGTCATAATTGACCATGATTTTCGCACATAAAATATATGTTATACGTTGCAAAAATAATATAATTTGAAAGTATATTCAGAAACGAACCAAACGATACAATTTTTGGTGACATGCATTCACATTTTGCTTGTCAAATACAGTACGTGGTCAAACTTTGACCCAAAATACACAAAACAACAAAAAAATACTTCCAAGACCAGCGCCGCTCTTCCGCTCTTCTCCTCTTAAACCACCGCCGCTCCTCTCTGTTCCAATCTAAATGCAGCGCCGCTCCTCTCCTCTTCCATTTCAAAACCACCGCCCCTCCTCTCCTGTTCCAGACCAAAACCAGCATTGCTCCTCTCCCGTTCTAATCCAAAACCAGCGTTGCTCCTCTCCTCTTCCATTCATAAACCACCGCCGGCGAGTGAAGGTGCTTTGGAGAAGTAGATCGATGGAGGAGTACAACAGATACGTGAGGATCGCAGACGGCGACCCTGTGAAGCTACCTAGGATGTTGGAGATACAGTCTTGGTTTGACAACAAGGACCAACTAGCGGCGACGGCGACATCCATGGCCAAATATCTGCAACAGAGCGAAAAGGCGGCGATACTCCCGGAGGGAGTCGCGCCGGAGTACATAGAGCTGCTCCTCTGGGCCATGGAGCAAACAGATTCACCGAATCCGACCGTGAGGGAGCGGTGGTGGGAGTATCGATCCCAGATGGAGCATCCACCAGAGATTAAAGGATCGAGCATCTACAGGGTGCCGTTTGTGAGGGTGTCCTGCCAGAGCGAGCCGGTGGAGTCTTCGTCCACCGAACCCAACTGCAAGAGGAGAAAAGCAGTTGGCCCGACGACGCTTCCCCGCCATCGTCTCCCTCACCGTTCACATCGTCTCACGGGGCGGCTGTCTGCCATCGAGGAATAGGAGGGGGCTGCCCCCCCAGCCCAATAGTCGGGCAGGTTGTGAATTGTCAGGAGGAGCTTAGGGTTGTCAGTATTTGCAGGTTGTGAATTGTGTTTTGTGTTGTGTATTTTGAGAGTACTTTCAGATATGAATGTCTTTTGAATTTCAGATTTGCAGTATTTAGCATATGAAGTATTTTATGAATTCTAGAGATCTATTTTTAGCACTTAAAATAATGTAGTTTCATAGGAGTATAAAAGTGCAGACAATGTGATTCTCAGAGAAGAAACTGCAAGTTTCAGTTTCAGATAAGAAACTGCAAGTTCAGTTTCAGATAAGAAACTGCAACTTTCAGAGGCAGAGCATTTATATTAACACGGCCTTTTCAAACAGGGTTAACATCATGTTGGAAGTTTTATTCATGGTCGAAAATGGAACTACCAGCCAGTTAACATCATGTTGATCAACATTCATGCATAGCACATCTTCATATGATGCACAGTCAAAATGCCCACACAATGTCGAGTGTGAGAAACACAGAGAAAACGAGGGACCAAGTTTTGGCAAGTGTTGGACGTGGTTTTGGGCTGCCCCTTCTAGGCTTTCATTTTTAACATGCGCAACCCACGACCTCGGATGGGAGGTCCATAGGCATGTTTGTATTTTCTTAGGGCCGTCATGTATCGACCGGCCTATGGACCTCCCATCCGAGGTTTTATTTTTTGCAGCCCAATTTATGTATTTTTTTGAAGAAAACGCAGAGGTTTGTTCTATTTTTCTATATAAGAATAGGAACGCCAAGTCCAACTTATGTTTTCCTTCTAACTATATTATATATATTTAAATTATTTTATATGTTATTATATATTATTTTTATTGTCATCATATATTTAACAGATACTTACATATGTAAGAAAACAATATCCCACATCATATTAACTTATAAAAATAATTTCTTAACAAATAAAATCCTGGATTGTTTTGGCACGAAAATCCTAGTGATTGTGTACAAAAGCTTGGTAAGATTTAAGGACGAATGTAATAATATCACTTATTATTTAAATATATTTATAACAAAATGCTCAACCCCTTTTTATTTTTTGATAACATTGCTGGCCCAACCCAACATTATAATTAGAATCAGCCCAACAAAATCTTGTATTTCGAGAAAGTGCAAATGGCCTGTAATTTTTTAGGAAATAAAATAAATGGGCTGCATGGACGCTACATTATTTATTCACCCAGCCTAGCTAATGGCTGTAATTCAAAAAAAAGATCAAATTGACTGTAAATTCTACCGCGCAAAAAAAGACTGTAAATTTTGTAAAAATGGGTTGAATACGTGCCACATTTTTGGAGGCTGAAATGTGGGCCAATAGGTCGAAGCCAACGCAAGTCGTTGTCAATTTAGTCAACAAATGATTCTCACATGTTAGCCGTTGGATTTACATCCAACGACCGGCATCCATCTTCAATCTCTCGTCTTCTTCCTCCAGCGCCGTTGGGACCACCTCCCGCCTCCTGCTGCTAGCAGCTCTGCTTAGCACCCTTCGCTATGAAGCGCTACTCCACCGTTGGCCAGGCCATCCCTCCACCCCTCCACACCTCCTGTTCTTCTCCACCGAGTGCCGAACCACACCGCACTAGAACTAGTTAACCCTCGTACACCTCTCTGTCTGCGACTCTACTCCCGCGTCTTCCCATCTCCGGCTCGTTGCTGTCCGGGGCCTCGCCGTCGTCCACCACCTTGGATGCGCTCGGCGCAGCGTGGTCAACGTGGTCAACGAACGACACCATCGGAAGTAGACTGTGTGTGGAGAGGCTGACAGCTGGGTCCACAGTCGCACACAAGGAAATGCCTCCTTATTACGCGCAAAATAATGATTCCTCCACCTGACATCTGGGACCCACCGGAAGGGCCTCTGTATTTCGCGAAAATAACGTGCCCCCCGCTGGCATGTCGGACCCACCAGCTGTCTTCGCACGCAAGGAAGTGTCTCCTTATTACGCACAGAAAAATGAATACTCCCCCTGCCAGCTGGAACCCAGCATAGTGGGAGGCTGACTTGTGGGCCTACCAAGTTGACGGGAACGGAGGGCTTTGTCAGCTTAGTCAATATGAACGATTCTAGCTCCTGTTACCGTACGATGTTCATCCAACGGCCGTAGTGCTTCTTCAACCTCTGGTCTTCTTGCTCCAGCCGCCCAAACCAGCGCCGGTCGTGCCGCATGCTCCTGCCTCCCGTGGCCGGCTGTGATGCCGCGGAGGCCTCACCGCCCCTTACTACTCCCACCGCTGGCCAGGCCATCCCTCTACTCACCCACACCCCCTGTTATTCTGCGGCGACAGCAGCCTCACACCGCAGCCGAACCAGTGAACCCTCGTACTCCTCTTCGCGTGGGCATCCACTGTTGCGTCTTCCCCGGCTCCGAGTCGTCCCCTTCCTAGTCCTCGCCGTCGTCCACCGCCGTGGTGCTCTCGTTGCGGCGTGGTCAACGTGGTCAAGGAACGACTTCCATCGGACGTGGACTGTACGTGGAGAGGCTGACAGTTGGGTCCACGGCCGCAGCAAGGAAGTGCCTCCTTATTACGCGCAAAATAATGATTCCTCCACCTGACAGCGGCGATCCACCGGACGGGCCATCGTATTTCATGAAAAAAACGTTTCCCCTTGACTGCTGGGACCCACCAGCTACATCTTCGCACGCAAGGAAGTGCGTCCGGGCAAAAAAACGATTCGCCCCCTAACTGCTGGGACCCACCAGCTACATCTTCGCACGCAAGGAAGTGCGTCCGGGCAAAAAAACAATTCTCCCCCCTGACTGCTGGGACCCACCAGCTACATCTTCGCACGCAAGGAAGTGCCTGACAGTCGGGACCCACCTGGTCGAAGCGTACGTAGCGTTGTCATTCTGGTCGCGAACGTCTATGTACATATATACTGGTGGATGTAGAGGCGCGCACGTGTCGTAGTAGAGGCGCGTGCGTGTCGTAGTAGAGGCGCGCACGTAGCATGTACACGTACGTACAGCGGCCAGGGTGCAAGAAAGAAAATACGGCCACGTATGTGTACATACGGGCGGGGTCTCGAACGCCTACTCGCGCATACGTACGGCCAGGGCTCATGTACATGGCTGGGTCGGAACGGAGAAACAACGTCGTCGTCGTGTTCAAGGGGAGGCAACGGAATGCGTCGTGTTCATGGGGAGGCAACGGAATGCGTCGTGTTCATGGGGAGGCAACGGAATGCGTCGTGTTCATCGGGAGGCAACAGAACGCGTGGGAGCCAATCGGCTGGGTCGGAACGAAATGTGTGGTCGTGTTCATCGGGAGGGCTTGGACGGAACAGGCGATGGAAATGAGGCTTGGCGTACCGCAAAACGGAGGAAACGGACCTCCTACGTTCGGAACGGGGTCCTGTTGATCGGGAGGGGTGTGGCGTGCCGCAAAACGGAGGAAACGGACCTCCTACGGTCGAAACGGGGGTCCTGATCATCGGGAGGGGTGTGGCGTACCGCAAAACGGGACTCCACGGGATACTGTTCATCTCCACCGTCGACCTCCTCCAGCCTCCACGGGCTACCGTCGACCTCCTCCAGCCTCCACGGGCTCCTGTTCATCCAGCCTCCACCGCGCGCTACTCCACTGGCTACTGTTCAACCACCCCTCCACGGGCACCCCTCCACCGTCTACTGTTCATCCAACCCTCCACACCACGGGGTCCTATTCAACCACCCCTCCACGGGCACCCCTCCACCGTCTACTGTTCATCCAGCCCTCCACACCACGGGGTCCTGTTCATCCAGAGGCAACGCCACCGCTCACTGTTCATCCACCCCCCCAACCCCCCCGCAAAGCTCATTGTTCATCCAATCGATCGGCTTCAGTTAGCAGCAGTAGCGAAGGAATTGCTCGATCGGGTTCAGTTAACAGCCATCGATCGATCGCTCGGGTTCAGTAACGCGTAGCCTGCAGTGCAATTGCTCGGGTTCAGTTAGAGCCCAAAGCCTCGCTCGGGTTCAGTTAGAGCCAACGCCTCGCACACACGCGCATACGTGTACGAGAGAAACGCGCATCGCTCGGCCCCCGACCTCCCACCGTAACCGGGAACTCCCCGAAATTTTCCTCATCCCTCGCTTCTACCACGGTTTTTTCCATCATGGTCGGCCCAAAGAATGTCATGCAGCTGCGTCTCCGGCCCGCCCAGGACAAAAAGCCCATTTTCTGTCATGATTTTTTGTCATAGAAGTAGGAGCCCACCACATCTATGATGATACCGGGTTTTGTCACAATTATCGTCATAGAAGTGTCATATGTATGACAGAAAAAAAATTCGTTCGGCCCAAAATGTCACGGATGAGTCTTTTTTTGTAGTGTGAGGGTGATCAGCCCATGAATCATCCCGAGCAATTGGCGTCAAAGGACGACCAATGCTGATGAGTTCGCTATTCGTGAGAACAGGCGATGATACCATTGGGTGCTCAATCTGAGGAAGAACTTCATCATCATTTACATTGTCTTGGGGACCAATGTCTTCAGCTGCGGTGGTGTCAACAGCTGGAATGTCTTCAGCTTCAGGAGCCTCTGTGGTAGTAGGCTCGTGAACAATTAACTGACGCTCTTGGTGTTCGGACGCAGGACGAGCAATTGAGATTGGCTCGACGACAAGGGGCTCTGTGGGAGCAGCCCGATCTTTCTTCTTTGTCTTCCTCTTCTTGGTCGGTGGAGCATCGTCAGTGGTGTTCTTGTTCTTGCGCTTTCGGGCTTCGGCTTCGGCTGCCCTTGTTTTCTTAAGTTCCGAAGCTACTGTGGGGACCTTAGGCTTCACGCCTGTCATGCTGGCGGGGAAGACAATGCGAGGTTCTTCCCGCCTGGATGCTTCAGCTGGGGCCACAGCAGGCTTCTTCTTCTTGGCAGCCATCTTGGGGTCAATTACTGGACGCCCAAGAGCCTTGCGCTTCTCAGCCTCATTATGAGCATGAACACATTTGGTAGCGGAGAGCTTCATACGTTCTCTTGATCCTTTTGCTGCTTCATGTTTCTGTTGAAACTGCTCTTTGAGGTCATGCAGCATCTGCTTGAAGTTTTGAACATCAGTCACGCTGAGCTTGGCCATGTGCTTCTTGAACTGAGCCTTCTCATAGTCGATTTTTTCTTCAATTCAACTATTTTCTGAGCCAGAGCCAGCTCATTTGCAATGGCTCCATGGAAGGAGACACTGATGCCAATTGGAAGCTGAAGATCATCGATGCTGAGGTTCAGATTTTCAAACCACTCATCAATGAAGTGATTCAATATGTCCACGTCAAAGAGGGGCAAATCGTTGAATATTTCCGCCTCTTGCTTGCTCTTTATCAGTAGCTCGAGAGCATCGTCGCCAAGATCTTCGTCACTTGACAGATCAATGGCTTCGTTCTCATTCCTCAGAACGACAGCTGGGGTCAGTGCTTGACCAGAACTCTTGACAATTTTCTTCTGGGGCTTCTCTGTCTTCTTGGAGACACGAGAAAGATCTTTAGAATGCACACTTGGTGCAGGAGGAGCAGTGGCCAGAGGCTTCGCACGCGAAGCGCCTGGTGCAGCAGCAGGATTCGAAGCCTTTGGTTTCTTTTGCTTTTGTGGCTTCGGCGGAGCAGGAGCTTCATCAGAATAAGCATCATCTCCAGACTGATCCACTATGGCCCTCTGAGCGGCGATGTAGGAGAGAAAACCATCAAAGTTGTCGAAGGGGCCGATGACATTGGGATTGGCATCACGTGTGCCATCAGCCCTAGGAGCAGAAGGACCAGGATTGAAGTTGCATCCGAGGCTCTTCTTGTTCTTTACTGCAGAGTCCTTGGCAAATTGTAGTTGTGCTTGAACAAACTGTCCTCGCGACACCATAACAGAGACGATGGGTCGGCATTAGCAGGCTGTGGTCCACGGACCATGCAAGGGTAGAAACCCTGAGCAATAGCTTCGGATTTGGTCTTGGGTTGAAATTTTTATAGAGAATATCTCCCCAAGGACGCTTGATGGCATTCTTTTCAGCGACGAATCTGTACTTGAACCATTGCTCGGCCCAATATCTTCGAATCCATTGGATTCGTGTTTTGCGTTGGCCATAGCTCTCTTCAGGATCAGTTTTGTATAACTCATAGAGATCTTTAGGCAAATCCATTGAAGTGCCCCCACGGCGCTGTCTGGCTCCCTTCCTGGCTGACTTTTCTGTGGCCATGTAGTTCAAACTGAATGGCTTCAAAACTTGCAAAGTCTTCCGTCTACTGGTCAGACAAGAACTAGCTTCGGGAGAATTGATGTGATGCTGTAAGAATTCTGCAAATGAATGCAGACTATGAGAACCAAGGGATTCTCCCACGGACATGTACCTGTGACAGCATTAGAGATGCGAGGGAAGGGGAAGAGGTCATATGCATTCTCAGAAGATTTTGAAGATAAATCAGTTTTGAAGACATTGAACTCATAGCGCGAAGACATTCACTTATATGTTGGGAGTTGGTTCCAGATTTGTACGAATCCAAGAAAGGTACAAGTGAGGAATCTAACTATGTGTGAAGCATAAGTGAATATACTAGGCATGTTATGAGATGCAGAACATGCTAGATCCAAGTTTGTGGGGCTAGAAACCACTTTTGGTGAAGAAGGATGAATCTATCGGATCAAAAAGGCTGTAAAAGTGAGTTTTAATTACCACACGAAGAACTGCTAGACGGAGTAGAGAGGAGGCCGAGCAGTTCGATCTTCCGTGCCCTAACTTGGCGATGAAGGACACCTACGGTGGCGGCGAAGAAGACGAGGTCCACGGCCGGCGTGAGGACGGCGTCGGTGAGGTCGCGGGAGCTAAGCGCTTCATCGCCGACGTTGTCGGGAGCTAGCGGTGGCGCTAGAGTTTGTGCGAGGTGGAGAGGTGGAAGAAGTATTTTGACCGCGATATGATGTGTATTTATAAGGAAAGGGACAGCACAGCGCAATTACCGGCATGTGCCCCTGGCGGTTCACATCTGAGGGACACGTGGCGAGCATGCAACACATTGGAAGTTGTTCCATGTTCCCACGCACGCCTGGACTGTCAGGTGGTCGTTCCGGCTTCTCCGGGTGTCAAGCAATAAGGATAAAGCTTTTAAAACAGATTCAATTTTTGTCTCTGTATCTTCTGCTGACAAGGACGCAGAGAAGACATTCGACGGTTTCAATAGAATGCATATGATTTGGATAGATAGAATTTGAGGTAGAAGCATAGAAGAGGTTAGGGTCCGATCACATTCACTTAGTCCAAAAGATTCAAATGAGAAGACATAGCTATAAGTGAATGCTGTAGAGGACAGAACACAAATATATGTATATATCTGAGTAAGACCAAATCAACAAAGTGAAGATCAACATGAAGACAAATCAATGTTGAAGATAAATCAAATGCGAAGACATAGCAAATATAACGCCAAGAGAAACACTTCAAACAAAAGTTTGGTGGTGGCGTTACCCACCGTATAGGAAGTATTAGACCCAGACACGGTGCACAATTATCGTGGCGCTCTGAAGTCAAATTCCGCATTAATGTATTCACACTTAGAGTGTATGTCTTCATTGATTGAAGATATACATTACTTCGTATGTTGCACATCTAAGTCATCAACATGCATAAGTGTTAGGATGTGTGCCTAATCACAGGACATTTGAGGATTCCAAGATATTTAGCTCACACCGCAACTTGCAAAACCTTTTCTCATCCAAGGGCTTTGTGAAGATATCTGCCAATTGCTCTTCAGTGTTGACGTGAATGATATCAATATCTTCCTTCATGACATGATCTCTGAGAAAGTGATGACGAATTTCAAAGTGCTTTGTCTTCGAGTGCTGAACTGGGTTGTTGGCAATCTTGATGGCGCTTTCATTGTCGCAGTAGAGTGGTACTTGTTTCAGATGGATGCCATAGTCCTTGAGAGTTTGCTTCATCCATAGAAGCTGAGCGCAGCAAGACCCAGCAACAATGTATTCAGATTCAGCAGTGGAGAGAGACACACAGTTCTGCTTCTTTGAAGACCAACAGACAAGTGATCGTCCCAGAAAGTGACATGTGCCCGATGTAGACTTGCGATCCACCTTGTCACTAGCATAATCAGCATCCGAGAATCCAACTAGATCAAACTCTGAGCCCTTTGGATACCATAATCCTAGTGTTGGGGTGTAAGCCAAGTATCGAAGAATTCTCTTCACAACTAAGTGATGTGATTCCTTTGGTGCCGCTTGAAATTGGGCACACATGCAAACACTAAGCAGGATATCTGGCCTAGATGCACATAAATAAAGTAAAGAACCAATCATGGAGCGGTATATCTTTTGATCGAACTCTTTACCATTGGCGTCGGGACTCAGATGACTTTTGGTTGGCATTGGCGTCGTGTATCCTTTGCAGTCTTGCATTCCAAACTTCTTCAGGCAGTCTTTGAGGTATTTCTCTTGAGATATAAAGATGTCGTTGCTTTGCTAACGAATTTGAAGACCTAGGAAGAACTTCAGCTCACCCATCATGGACATCTGATATTGTTCTTGCATCATGTGTCCAAATTCATCACTGTATCTCTTGTCAGTGCAGCCGAAGATAATGTCATCCACATAGATTTGGCACACAAACAGTTCACCATCATATGTCTTCGTGAAGAGTGTGGGATCCAGGGAACCAGGTTTGAAGCCTTTGCTCTTCAGGAAGTCTTTGAGTGTGTCATACCAAGCGCGAGGGGCTTGTTTGAGGCCATACAGTGCCTTGTTGAGCTTGTATACCATATCAGGATGTTTTGGATCTTCAAAGCCAGGTGATTGTGCAACATACACTTCTTCTTCAATCTTGCCATTGGGAAAGGCACTCTTCACATCCATTTGATACAGAAGGATGTTATGATGATTTGCATAGGCTAGCAGTATGCGAATGGCTTCAAGCCTAGCCACAGGAGCAAATGTTTCATCGAAGTCAATCCCTTCAACTTGAGTGTATCCTTGAGCAACGAGACGAGCCTTGTTTCTGACAACTTGACCATGCTCATCTTGCTTGTTGTGATATATCCATTTGGTGCCTATTATGTTGTGCTTGCGAGGGTCAGGACGCTTGACTAATTCCCACACATTGTTCAGATTGAACTGTTGAAGCTCTTCTTGCATAGCTTGAATCCATTTAGGTTCCATGAAGGCTTCAACAACTTTCTTGGGTTCAGATATTGAGACAAATGCAAAGTGCCCACAGAAATTTGCTAGCTGTGTTTCTCTTGAACGAGTGAGTGGACCAGGTGCATTGATGCTATCAATTATCTTCTCAATCTGTACTTCATTTGCAACATGAGGATGAACTGGACGAAGATTTTGCTCTTGCTGATCATTGTCTTCATTTGGAGGATTGGCTTCAGGCCGAGCATTGTCTTCAGGTTGATTTGGCACAGAAATGATAAGTTCTTCTTCAGCCTGAGCTTCAGATGGTATGATTTCTCTAGTTCCCATGAGCTTGATGGACTCACTAGGTGGAACTTCATCTAGCACATTTGGCAGGTGCTCTCTTTGCGAGCCGTTAGTCTCATCGAACCGCACATCTACAGTTTCAACCACTTTATAGTGAAAGAGTTGAAGACTCTGTAGGAGTGCGAATCCTTTCCGTAACCAAGCATAAATCCTTCATGTGCTTTCGGTGCAAATTTTGAAGTGTGATGTGGATCCTTGATCCAGCACCTAGCACCAAATACTCTGAAGTAACTGACATTTGGCTTCTTACCAGTTAGGAGTTCATAGGATGTCTTCTTCAGAAGCTTGTGAAGATAAACACGGTTGATGACATGGCATGCAGTATCAATGGCTTCGGGCCAGAACTTTCTTGGAGTCTTGTGTTCATCAAGCATCGTCCGAGCCATCTCAATGAGTGTTCTGTTCTTGCGCTCCACGATGCCATTCTGCTGAGGTGTGTATGGAGCTGAGAACTCATGAGTGATGCCTAATGTGTCCAGGTAAAGGTCGAGGCCAGTGTTCTTGAATTATGTGTCGTTGTCACTTCTGATATGCTTGATCTTGATGCCATAGTTCGTCATGGCACGGTTGGCGAAGCGTCTGAAGACATCCTGTACTTCAGTCTTGTAGAGGATTATATGCACCCATGTATATCTTGAATAATCATCAACTATGACGAAGCCATAGAGGCAAGCTGTGGTAGTAAGAGTAGAGTAGTGAATAGGGCCAAATAAGTCCATGTGTAGCAGCTCGAAGGGTTCAGATGTCGTCATGATTGTCTTCGAGGGATGCTTGGCCCTCGTCATCTTTCCAGCTTTGCAGGCACCACACAGATGATCTTCCTTGAACTTGACGCCCTCGATGCCTACGACGTGTTTCTTCTTCGAGAGAGTGTACAGGTTCCTCATGCCAACATGCCCTAGCCTCCGATGCCAGAGCCAGCACTCTGAAGCTTTTACTAGAAGACATACAGCTAGCTGTGGTCCTGCTGAGAAATCTACCATGTACAAATCATCTTTCCGATACCCTTCAAAGACTAGAGACTTGTCAGATTCCATTAGAACAAGGCAATGATATTTTCCAAATATCACAATCATGTTCAAGTCACAAAGCATTGAGACAGACATTAAGTTGAAACCAAGGGATTCGACAAGCATCACTTTATCCATGTGCTGATCCTTTGAGATTGCAACTCTACCTAAACCCAATACCTTGCTTTTACCAGTGTCAGCAAATGTGATGTGGCTCTTGTCAGATGGACGTAAGGTTGAGTCCATGAGAAGACTTTGATCACCATTCACATGATTAGTGCATCCACTGTCCATAATCCATTCTGAAGCATGTGGTGTCATACCCTACAGTACAGTTAGGGGGATAGGCTTCACCAAGAGTATTGTGAAGCATAAACATTTGACAGACAAGAGGATTATCAAAGCTCAGTTCAAGGTTAGGACTGATAGGATGGTTGGCAAGCGATTCAGGAACAAAATACATAGTAAGACCATTTGGGCATTTTATCTTGCGCCCCACAAGATGTTTTAGGTCCCCAGCAATAGCAGCAGACGCCTTTGATTTCAGGCTGGAGACCTTTCCCTGCAAAAGAGAGTAAAGTTTTCTTAACCACCCACATTTTCAGGGGTGGCTTCGAAGCAATGAGTCTAAGTGCAGCATCTGAGAACTTCGGCTTTGGAGCCCTAGCAAATAGCCTTGCAGGAGGTGAATAATACTCATATGAATAAGCAGCAAAGTTCTTAGTTTTATGAACATAGCGGTTTGAAGAAACACGCTCATATTCATACATCTCAGTATGACTTCCCTGCAAAACATTGACGTTAGGGTGACTCGGGTGAGTCCTCTGTCTGTATGAAGCCTTTGGTCTGGAGTTTGTCTTCTTCCCTTGTGGTGTCATGATGACATTCACAGGAAGATTCTCAAGACAACTTTTGGGTACCCAGATCTTCTTCATAGGCGGTCCATTCCTGCAGTTAGTACCAATATACCTGGCAAACACTTCACCAGTCTGATTCTTCAACAGTTTATAGTTTGCATCAAAGGATTCATCAATGACAATTGGGTTAGCACAAGTGAAGCCAGACAAGGTGGATGGGTCCACTGAAGGTCCCTTTGCAGCAACCCATGTGGTTTTGGGGTACTGCTCAGGCTTCCAGTAAGAACCATCAACATTCATTTTCCTCTCGAACCCAACACCCTCTTTCCTAGGGTTTCAGTTCAGAGTCTGCTTTTTGAGGACATCACATAGTGTCTGATGGACTTGGCAACGTAGGCTGTAGCTAGAGCCAGACTTGCAACGCCAGAGTCGGACTCCTCCTCAGACTCCACCTCTGCCTCCTCAGAAGCAGACTCCTCCTCTGAATCCATCTCCTTGCCAACAAAAGCACGAGCCTTGCCAGATGAGCTCTTCTTATGTGATGAAGACTTGGAGGAAGACTTGGAAGAAGATTTTGAGGATTTCTTCTTCTTCTTGTCATCAGAATCATATTCCTTGCTCTTCTTCTTGTTGTTGTTCTCATTGTCCCATTGTGGACACTCGGAGATGTAGTGACCAGGTTTCTTGCACTTGTGGCATGTTCTCTTCTTGTGGTCATGAGTGGAAGCTTCATCATTTCTCGAGCTGGATCTTGAAGACTTTCTGAAGCCTTTCTTCTTCGTGATTTTTTGAAACTTCTTTACAAGCATAGCAAGCTCCTTTCCAATGTCTTCAGGATCCCCAGAACTGCAGTCAGATTCTTCTTCAGATGAGGAAACAACCTTTGCCTTCAAAGCGCGAGTTCGGCCATAGTTGGGACCATAGATATCTCTTTTCTCAGATAGCTGAAACTCATGTGTGTTGAGCCTCTCAAGTATGTCAGACGGATCGAGTGTCTTGAAGTCAGGGCGTTCTTGAATCATCAGGGCTAGGGTGTCAAACGAGCTATCAAGTGATCTCAGGAGTGTCTTGACGATTTCATGCTAGGTGATCTCAGTGGCGCCGAGAGGATGGAGCTCATTTGTGATATCAGTGAGGCGATCAAACGTGAGCTGGACATTCTCATTGTCATTTCTCTTGAAGCGGTTGAAGAGGTTGCGAAGGACACTGATCATTTGATCTCTCTGGGTTGAGACGCCTTCGTTGACCTTGGAGAGGCAGTCCCAAACTAGCTTCGGCGTTTCCAGAGCACTCACACGGCCATACCGTCCTTTGGTCAGATGACCACAGTTGATGTTCTTGGCAGTAGAATCCAGTTGAACGAATTTCTTGACATCAGCAGGGGTGACACCTTCACCAGTCTTGGGAACGCCGTTCTTGACGACATATCATAGATCAAGATCAATGGCTTCAAGATGCATGTGCATCTTATTCTTCCAGTAGGGGTAATCAGTACCATCGAAGACAGGGCACGCAACAGAGACTTTGATTATCCCTGCAGTCGACATAGCTAAAACTCCAGGTGGTTAAACCGAATCACACAGAACAAGGGAGTACCTTGCTCTGATACCAATTGAAAGTGCTAGTTATCGACTAGAGGGGGGGTGAATAGGCGATTTTTATGGAAGTCTTCAAAACATGGAAGTTTCGAAGACAAACGATAGAAATGAACCTATTAACATGCAGCGGAAGGTAGACTACACTAGACAGGCCATAGTCATGTAAGTAATGAAGCTAAAGCACGAAGACTATTAGCAGCTAGGTAGTATGGATCAAGATGGAAGAGAGTATGAAGCCAAACACAATAGTCGTCACACAGTGAAGTCAAACAGATCAAGCAGGCATGCAAATGACTTCACGAATAAGAAAAGAGAGGGAGAAGATAGAACCAGTTGCTTGGTGAGGACAAGGATTTGTTGGACCAGTTCTAGTTGCTGTGACAACTGTACGTCTAGTTAGGGAGGCTGAGATTCAACTCAGAAGACCGCGTCTTCACCTTATTCCCCTTGAGCTAAGGACACTTAGTCCTCGCCCAATCACTCTGGTAAGTCTTCAAGGTAGACTTCCAAACCTTCACAGACTTCGTTCACCGGCAATCCACAATGACTCTTGGATGCTCAGAACGCGACGCCTAACCGGCTGGAGGATTCACAGTCCTCAAGTGTAACAAGTCTTCAGGTCACGCAGACAGAAAGACTTCAGTGATGCCAAACACTCTTTGGGCTCTGGGTGTTTTGGGCTTTGTCCTCGCAAGGATCTCTCTCTCAAATGCTTCGAAGGTGGGTTGCTCTCAAAACGACAAAAGCCATGCACTAACTCTGAGCAGTCACCAGGTGTAGGGGGTGGGCTATTTATAGCCACTCGGCAACCCGACCTGATTTGTCCGAAATGACCCTAGGTCACTAAGGAACTGACACGTGTTCCAACGGTCAGATTTCAAACACACGCGACAGCTTGACTTGGGCTACAAGTAAAGCTGACTTATCCGACTCTGGATAAGATGTGCTCTCATTGTCTTCGCTCGAAGACATAGGATTTGGTTGAGCATCACTTCAGTCACTCTGACTTTGTTTACTTGGACCCCACTTAACAGTACGGTGGTTCCTATGAGTCAACAAAGAAGAAAAGAAAACTACGAAACAGTTATGTCTTCACACTCCATAGTCTTCACGTGAATGTCTTCTTGAGTCATAATCTTCGTTGTGAATATCTTCACATACCACCATTGTCTTCAATGTCTTCACACATTTTTAGGGGTCATCTCCGGTAGGTAAACCGAATCAATGAGGGACTACTACCTGTGTTATCTGCAATTCTCACAAACACATTAGTCCCTCAACCAGGTTTGTCATCAATACTCCAAAACCAACTAGGGGTGGCACTAGATGCACTTACATCTACCTTTGGGCCGCCAATTATAAAGTGACGAGAGGTAAGTGCAAGGTCAACTGGGAAAAGGTGTGCTACCCAAGGAATTTAATGGTTTGGATCTAAACCTAAAAAAAGTTTGCAATGGTTCTCAGGCTCAGGTGGCTTTGACTTGAGTGGACTGATGCCCCCAAGACATGTATAGGGCTGGACGCTGTCACTCTTGGCAACCGAAGAAGGCTTTGTTCTAGTTATCCCCATTGCTTGAGGGTTGTAGACCTATGGACATCGGCCCATTTTTTTAGTTATCCTCATAAAGGAACAAAGTTGTCAAGCTTGCTTTGGGAATAATAGGTGGGTGGACCGGAACAACACTTCGACTGGCCTCACGGTGGACCATCTTCAGGAATTCACCTTTCTTTGGAAAAAGATTGAACAAGGTGCCGCTGAACCTTGGTTGTGCAGATTCAGTACGATGGAAGCTCACTATTGATGCTCAACCTCAGCCGCCTATGCCTACAACATCCAATTCGCAGGCCTTGTGAACTCGGGCATTTGACCTCTCGTCTAGAAAATTTGGGCGCCTCCTAAGTGCAAATTCTTTGTGTGTCTCACCCTTTAGGGTCGCCTATGGATGGCGGTGCGGCTATATGCTCTATGGGTGGTGAAACTGTGGGCCTTGTGAGCTTTGCTGGTTTGAGCATGAATCGGTGTCCCACCTTCTCTTCCAGTGCAGAGTCACCGTCAAAACTTAGAAGCTGGCCCTCTCATGGCTTGGCATCGACCATATCAATATGCAGTCTTGGTCCATCGCCACCTCGCCTAAGGATTGGTGGTCGATGCCCATCCGCCCCTCTAACATGACACGACGTGGGTTCGGATCCCTCGCCATGCTTGTCTCATAACTGGTTTAGAATGAGATAAATATCTGGTTCTTCGAGCATGCAAAGTCCCAACTGGAGACCATCATGCTAAGCTAAAGGAGGAAGTGCGGAATTGGACGTTGGTGGGCACTAACCATTTGAGTTCTCTGATGCTGAGAGAGCGGTCCCATTACTGTTAAAGAAGGTCCTTTCTATGGTTTTGCCATCGGCTTGGCCAAGGAGTTGTGGCATTGGACATTCGTCTAAAACTCTCTCCTTGCTTAATCTATAAAAAGGCAGATCTTTTCCCTCTTTCTTTAAAACAAAACTAAAGGTTTCAACTAGTAAAGAAGATGTGAACAAATGCGTTGATAGCTTACTTTTTTTGTGGGCGTTGATAGCTACTTAAGTGTAACGCGAGCAGAGTAGCCATATCGGTCCAGCCGTCATAACAACCGTCAATATGGGAATTTTGCGCCAAAATGACACTGTAGCAAGAGTTGGCATATAGCCCCGAGTTGCATGTGTGCTTCTGTGGGGACAGGCAATGGGCACCTTGCTGAGTAGTCCCTTCGTTTTTATTTACTCCGCATATTTGCTTTGACTGAAGTCAAATTTTATAAATTTTGACTATGTTTGTAGAAAACAATATAAAGATTTACAGCTAAAATTTATATCAGGTGAAAATATATGCAATGAATAACCCAATGATATATATTTGGTGGTGTATATGTTAATATATTTCTACACAAAGCTAAAAAAATATTTTTCTACAAACTTGTTGAATATATATAAAGTTTGACTTTAAACAAACCTAATATGCGGATTAAATAAAAACGGAGAGAGTAGTACTACTACAGTAGTGATAGATGGAGATAACAATTCCTCCAGTAAACATTAGCTAGCTCATGACGCCGCCCGTGCAAATGGATAGAATTGACAGGATAATAACCTTTTCCCACATGCTTTCAGTGTGTTGATAAGAGATGGGTAGTGGCATGGCAACTGGTTCTGGTTGCTTTCGGCATATGTATGCAAATTATTATCCATATCTAGCAATCCACGCCCATGAGCTAGCAGCTCCCTCCGAGGTTCGTCGTCATTACATAATCTTTTCACACAAGATCATATTCGCAACAATTTTAAAAATTCAAGGCCCCACAACCACGAGTTGTTGTAAAATAAAACAAAATCTTCTTCATGTGTCCCCATCGAAAGGTCCCTTTCCATGCCCTGAAAGAAACGTGTGGGCGTTAGCCAACTCGCCCACACGCCTCCATCGCCGTCCAGCGCTTTTTGCACGAATCTTGGCATGAAAATACTGAATTTGTGTGCCACGTAGGACAACTCGTGTGTGTGGCCTGTGAGGGAGTTCGCCCGCACGCCGTTTTCTCTCCGCGGTTAACGGTTCGCCAGTCGGGGCGTGCGATGAAACTGATGTCGCGCCCGCACGCCATGCACCACTTCTGTTCCCCATCTCCCACGACTGCCCATTCTCCCACTCTCCCACACCCAAGCTGTCATTTGCCATGTCTTTTGAGGGGTACATGGCAACTGCCCTATTTGTGATTGTAAACAGATGGCAACTCTCTTTCACCCGAACATGTTATTGTTGCCACGTCTGTTTGTAGCGCTACATGGCAACTGTCTAGTGTTAGTAGGTGGCAACTCCTAAAGATACCACCATCGCCCACATGCCCGTCTCCTCTCCCACACACCAAAAGCTATCAGTTGCCATGTGTTTTTGCAGGATACATGGCAACTGCCTCTAGCGTGCTTGTAAGCAGACGACAACTCTCTCTTTACCCGAAACATGTTTTTTGCCATGTTTTTTTAGTGCTACATGGCAACTGTCCAGTGTTAGTAGGTGGCAATTCGTAAAGTTTCTCAAATCATGGTAACTGTAGTAGACCAGACAATACATGGCAACAGCTGCAGTTGCCCAAAAATGGCCTCCGGCACTTTGACCTAAGATGGCAACTGCAGTTGAGCAACCATGGCAACTGTAGTTGTCCGACATGGCAACTGTAGTTCAGCAACATGGCAACTGAAGAGGCTCCGGACCATGGCAATCGCGACGGGATGCGTGGTTACAGACACGCGGGGCGTGTGGCTCGCAGGCGGGGAGGGGCGACGGCCGATACGAGTCGTGCGGGCCGCGTGCTCGCTCGCCCGTACGTGCTCGTGCGGGGCGATCGCGCTGCACCGGACGTGCGGTCTGTGGCTGCGCGCGCCCGGACGCGGTCGTGCGGGCGGGGTCGTCTCCGTGCCACACAGGACGTGCGGCACAACCACCCGATACACCACACGTGTGGTAGTTATCGACATCCAAGAAAAAAGGAATATCGATCGGCGATTGCTTCACTGTCACTCACTGTTGTTTTTCATCCGTGGCCCAGTTAAACCAGGAGTGCGCATACATGTAGATTGCGGTCTGTGGCTGTTTTGGTGGGCACTAATCATTTGAGTTCTCTGATACTGAGATAGCAGTCCCATTACTGTTAATGAAGGTCCTTTTGATGGTTTTGCCATCGGCTTGGCCAAGGTGTTGTGGCATTGGATATCCGTCTAAAACTCTCTCCTAGCTTAATCAATAAAAAAGGCAAAAAATTTCCCTCTCTCCTTAAAACAAAACTAAAGGTTTCAACTAGTAAAGAAAATTTGAACAAATGTGGTCATAGTTACTTTTTGTTGTGGACGTTGATAGCTACTTAAGTGTAACGCTAGAGCTGCCACATCGGTCCCATCGCCATAATAACCATCAGTATGGTGATTTTGGGCCAAAATGACACTCTAGCAAGAGTTGACATTTAGTCCCGAGTTGCATGTGTGCTTTTGTGGGGACAGGCAATGGGCACCTTGCTGAGTACTCCCTTTCGTTTTTATTTACTCTGTATATTAGCTTTGACTGAAGTCAATTTTTTTCAAGTTTGAATAAGTTTGTAGAAAATAGTATGAACATTTACAGTAAAAATTTATGTCATGTGAAAATATATGCAATGATGAATCCAATGATATATATTTGGTGGTGTATATATTAATTTTTTTATAATGCTAAAAAATATATATCTACAAACTTATTGAATATATATAAACTTTTTTTGTGAAAAAATATAAAAACTTTGACTTTATACAAATCTAATATGCGAAGTAAATAAAAACGGAGGGAGTAGTATACTACAGTAGTGATAAATGGAGATAACAATTGCTCCAGGAAACATTAGCTGGCTCATGATGCCGCCCGTGCAGATGGATAGAATTGGCAGGATAATAACCTTTCACCACATGCTTTCAGTGTGTTGATAAGAGCTGCCTAGTGGCATGGCAATTGGTTCCTGCTGCTTTCGGCATATGTATGCAAATTATTATGCATATCTAGCTATCCACGTCAATGAACTAGCAGCAGCTCCCTCCGTGATTCGTCGTCATTACATAATCTTTTGGCACAAGATTATATTCGCAACAATTTTTAAAATTCTAGGCCTTACAGCCGCGAGCCGTTGTAGAACAAAACAAAATCTTCTTTCATGCGTCATGATCGAAGGGTCCCTCTCCATGCCCCGAAAGAAAAACGGAATATCGATCGGCGATTGCTTTACTGTCACTCACTGTTCTTTTTCATCCGTGGCCCAATTAAACCACGAGCGCGCATACATACATAAATACATGTAGCTGTCGTGCTCGCATATTCCAGCGGGGATGATGGACCCAGCCAGGTTTCTTGCCGACGTGGGGCGGGTGATGAAGGGCGCGACGCTGTCATCACAGGCACGTCACCCGCTCGGATCGGCAGCACGCCACGTACGTACGTAGGTAGGCATTACTCCGGTGATGGCCGGCCGGAACGGCCGTGGTTCCTTTAGCCCACGGAGTAGCGGCGCCGCCCGAGCGAAACAAATTGAGTGTCCATCGCATTTGGGCGCCGCGTCCGGGCACCGGTGCGTGCCGCGCATCGGCAGGCGTCTGTCTCCCGGCTTCGGCGAGTGGGCGCACGTCGCCAGCGTGCGAGCCACATCGCGCACGCACGGGCGCGCGGGACGACAGCGACGGCTGTGGCGTCGCGTCGTGACGGAGGGGGCCCGGCCCGGTCGAGTGGACAAGGATGAGGGCGTCACGTACATATGCGCGCGCGCACGGCCGGCGCGCTCGGCGTCGATCCGACCCCGTCCCTGTACAGCCGTACGTGCGTGCGATGGACGCCGACACGGAGCCAGGCGCCTTTTCCGATTCAATGCTCGCCGGTCGAGATCGATCGGTCGATGGCGGCTGCCCTGCGATCCACGGCTTCATCGGCTGCTTGGACGTACCGATGGCGAGACGGATGGCGAGGCTTGGAGCCACTCGGCAGCCGTGTGCCGTGGTGCGCGCGTGGGCGCACGTACGGCGGTTTTGTTCGTTTGCTGCACTTGCGGGGCGCGGACAGGCGCGCACGGGCTTGCCGGGGCCGGCATGATCGGGCTGATCGGCCGTCGGCAAGGTTCGGCGTACGTGGCCGCGCGCCACGAGCTAGCTAGGCCCGTGCCAGCCTCGCCGCTGGCCGACGACATGGCGTGCGGATAATAACTCTAAAACAAACAAATGCGGAGTGAGAGTGAGACACCGAGGCCTGGTGGTCCTGCACAGGGCTGATCGGGCACGCACCCAGTTGCACAACCGGTTGGGCGGGCAGGCCAGTTAACCCCACGCTGACAGCGGGAGAAAAAGGAGCTCGCAATTACTCCGCACGAGGGTCCAGGGGATCTGTCGTCACCTGGTGTGACGACCTATACGGCCGACAGATGAGGCTCTGCGCTAGCCTCACAAGATATTTTCAAATGGGGTTGCGTACGTGTATCAGCAAGGGGACCTGTCAGCAAGCTCACTAAACACATGCTAGTGACCGACAAGACCCCAACTATTTTTAGGAGAGAAATCATGTTCTCCCATCCGGTCTCGCCGACGGGCAGCGTAGCATCACCCACAAAGCATCTGTCCCGACCGTGCGCCCGAGTCTAGGCTGCCGGTTGTCTTGCCTCATAGGCACACCATGCTGGCAAAAGCAGCGACCCCAGCAGACCGACGCGACGCGCGACACCCCAAATGACTCTGAGACGAGGTAAACGATCCCATCATGAATCCGGCAAAAGCTGGCTTGGTTTACCCGGCCGGCACAGCATCGCATCAATTGTCCCGTCTGCTTCCCTCTGCAGCTACAGTTTGCCGGGTCGAGCGGCGCTGTCTGATGAGCTGGTGACAAGGCATGTACGTACACAAGCGTTTCTGGCGACACGTGGAAAGCATCACCGAGCGGCCAGTTTCACTGTTTAACCCTTTTTCCGTTAGTTTAGCACGACTTGACCCTATGTGCAAAATTAGTTTAGATCTGACTTTTTTTTTACTGTCATTGTCTTTCCTGGTAGGACTTACTTGCACCATCACCTTTGTTTTTCTTGCAAAAAAGACTGACGGTAGGTGTCGTGGAATTGTCACAGCAGATGTCCTTAGTGTGAGGACTTAGTCGTGAGGCCAACGCATCTATGTGGTAGCTTGAGAGGGGTTGACCGGAATCGAAAAACACAACACAAGACAAGGATTTAGATAGCTTCGGGCCCCGGAAAACATCATCCGGTAACAACCCTACATGCTGTTTGTGGCTAGGTCTCATTATGTTCATGAGGGAGTCGCCGGTAAGCCGGCTCTTTGTGTCTAGCCCTAGAGATTGTTTCTTGTTGCCTGTCCCTCTTAGGGTGCCCTGCCCCTCCTTATATAAGTTGGAGGGGCGGGTTACATGTGGAGTCCTAGTAGGACTAGGACTATTCTATAACAAGCGGAATCCTAGTCTGCACCCTTAAGGGAAAACTCCTTATGTTTTTCCTCGTAAACCGGCCCACTATAGCATGAGTCGGCCTTCTGGGCCTTGGGCCTTGTCATCCGTCTGACCCGCCCGCCAGGTCACCAGTGAGTCGCAATGTTCAGGCGGGTTGCCCGTAAACCGCCAAGTCCGGACAGGTCACCAATGAGTCGCCAAGCTCTAGCCGGGTTATACATCCGGCGGGTTACACCGCGGGGTATATCCCCGACAGTAGGGTCTTTTTTTGCAAAAAAACAGATCATTTACTGCATGCATGCCCTTATTGCAATTATATGCATGTCCCTACCGCCAAAGAAGGCAAAGACCACTCTCAAAAAACAAAAGAGGCCAAAGACCATGGCGATGGGGTCTTTTCACACCAAACGGGTGTGACGGTATAAGTAAAGTACTACTGCCAAAGGCTTCGGAGGTAGGATAGCACCAAAGACAATGGCGACAGAAAAATGGTCAGATCCGAAAAAAAATTGCATATAGGATCAAATCGTGCTTAAGTTAAAAAAAAGGGTCAAAACAGTGAATTTTGCCCCACCGAGCTGCTCCCAGCTCGCAGTGATGTGTGGCAGGCAGCAATCACGAACTTCTGCTCGTTTCACGTGATGTGAGTACTATTTTTTTTACAGTTTATACTGCTAGGTGGGCTGATGAAAGCCTCGGTGTTCTCACGTGAGCTAAGACAGACTACAGGCACTGTCCAGGCCTGTGACGCTCCCAGGCACCAAGGAAACACATCCTTTAGAGCAACTCTAATGGGCGACTCAAACGAACGGCGCATTTGTCCGCTTTTTGTCCGTTTGGGTCGGCCACCCTCCCGCCGTCCGCCGAGTTTTGTATTTGGGTCGGCAATGTGCCCAACGCGCCGACCCATTTTATGTCCTCATTCAACTTTTAAATAAAAAAGGCCCGCGGCCGATCATGCCAGCGGCCATGTCTCATGCCGGCACCATGCCAGCGCCGGCATAGAATGCCGAAAACACCACAGTTCATACTGACGCACTCGCCAGCCGGCCGGCACACATGCCAGCACACAAAAAATGATGGGACTTGAGTTCGACCACGCCATCGCGGCTCCCGTGGTCATGCCGGCATACAAAAAAGATGGCCCCTCGACGCCATAGATCACTCGTCGTCGAACTTGAGCATGTCGGCCTGCATCTTCTCGAACCACGGCCTCTTCCTTGGCGACAAGGCGTTGAGATCCACCTTCATGATCTCCACCCCGGTCATCATGCTTGCAAGAGCCACTTCTTTCGCCTTTGTCTTGGTGTTGGCGGCCTCGATCTCTAGCATCTTGGCTTGCTTCTCCGCCTCGAGCTCGAACATCTTGGCTTGCTTCTCGGCGTCAAGATCAAGCCTCCTCCTTTGGATCTCCATGAAAGCATCCATTTGCTCCGCCTTGAAACGCCGGCGCTCCTCCTCTCTTGAGTCCTTCTTATTCATCATGCCGTCCACGCCTGCGATCAAGGCGTCGGTGGCCGCATCTTGCTTGTCCTCCTTCTTGGAGTTGGTCTTCCCCCGCGGCCGTGCCGGCTCGCCCTCCCCAACATCCTCCACGGCGCCCTTCCCCCCACGTGCCTTGAGCGCGGCATATTGTGCCTTGAACTTCTCTTCGTCCTTGATGACCCGATAGCAATGGGAGAGGTTGACGCACCTGCCATTGTGTTGAACCTTGAATGCCTCCAAAGCTTGAAATGCCTACAAAATGTTTCCATGCAAGCATATGGGCAAGTGATAGCAAAATGAAGACGTAAAAGGATGATCTTGATGGCACAAAAGAGGGCGGCTTGCTTGCTATCATACCATGTCTTGCACGCCGATGCCGCTCACGGGGCGGGCCTTGACGCTCTCAAGGGTGGCGCAAAACTTGTTGCACTCTTGTTGGATCACCCTCCACCGCTTGGAAATGGAGACCCACCCGCGCGTGCTCACAAATTGGTAAGGTGGAAACTTATTGCGCTCATGAAACTCGCGGTGCACACGAGTCCAAAAGGTTGAATGCTTTTGCTCGGCGCCCGTCTTTGGGTCTTGTCCAATGTCTCGCCAACACTCGCAAAGAAGCTTGTCCTCGGCAGCTGTGTACGCCTTCGTGCGCTTGCTCTTGCGCTTCGACTTAGGACCGGCGGTTTGGTTGGCGAGCTCGTCCTCGAACAAAGGCTCCACTTCGATGTCGCACTCGTCCTCTTCCTCTAGCCCATAGTCGTCCGGGAACTCGTGGTCGAGGGGGAAGCCGTCCAGGTCGATGCCGACCTGATCACGCATGAAGGCCGCCTGATCGGGATCATAGCCAGCGGCCGGCGTGAACGCCCCGCGGCCGTCCTGGCTTTGCGTCTCCTCAGGATCGTAGCCAGCGCCCGGCGCACCACCCTCGAAGATGAGGTGTTGCATGTAGTCCTCGTCGACGGCGGACGGCATTTCCTCGAACAGGTTACGGGCGTCCGGGAGACCGCCGGCCGGCGTCTGTCGCGCGCGTTTCCTCGTGCCGCCGGACGACGAGCCACCGACCACCGGGGTGGCCTTGAGGTTGATGGGCGCGGGCGCGGGCGTGGAAGGCGTGACCAAGCTCACGTCGGGTGAGCACTCCCCGAAGAGGCGGGAGGCCTGCGGGTAGACGTGGAAGCCGGGGACCGGGTTGCAAGCTGATGCTGTTGGAAATATGCCCTAGAGGCAATAATAAATGGTTATTATTATATTTCTTTGTTCATGGTAATTGTCTATTATTCATGCTATAATTGTATTTTCCGGAAATCGTAATACATGTGTGAATACATAGACCACAACCTGTCCCTAGTAAGCCTCTAGTTGACTAGCTCGTTGATCAACAGATAGTCATGGTTTCCTGACTATGGACATTGGATGTCATTGATAACGGGATCACATCATTAGGAAAATGATGTGATGGACAAGACCCAATCTTAAGCATAGCATAAAAGATCGTGTAGTTTCGTTTGCTAGAGCTTTTCCAATGTCAAGTATCTTTTCCTTAGACCATGAGATCGTGCAACTCCCGGATACCGTAGGAGTGCTTTGGGTGTGCCAAACGTCACAACGTAACTGGGTGACTATAAAGGTGCATTACGGGTATCTCCGAAAGTGTCTGTTGGGTTGGCACGGATCGAGACTGGGATTTGTCACTCCGTGTGACGGAGAGGTATCTCTGGGCCCACTCGGTAATGCATCATCATAATGAGCTCAATGTGACTAAGGCGTTAGTCACGGGATCATGCATTGCGGTACGAGTAAAGAGACTTTCCGGTAACGAGATTGAACAAGGTATTGGGATACCGACGATCGAATCTCGGGCAAGTAACATACCGATTGGCAAAGGGAATTGCATACGGATTGATTGAATCCTCGACATCGTGGTTCATCCGATGAGATCATCGTGGAACATGTGGGAGCCAACATGGGTATCCAGATCCCGCTGTTGGTTATTGACCGGAGAGGCGTCTCGGTCATGTCCGCATGTCTCCCGAACCCGTAGGGCCTACACACTTAAGGTCCGGTGACGCTAGGGTTGTAGAGATATATGTATGCGGAAACCCGAAAGTTGTTCGGAGTCCCGGATGAGATCCCGGACGTCACGAGAGGTTCCGGAATGGTCCGGAGGTGAAGAATTATATAGGAAGTCAAGTTTCGGCCACCGGGAAAGTTTCGGGGGTTACCGGTATTGTACCGGGACCACCGGAAGGGTCCCGGGGGTCCACCGGGTGGGGCCACCTATCCCGGAGGGCCCCGTGGGCTGAAAGTGGAAGAGAACCAGCCCTTAGTGGGCTGGGGCACCCCCCTTGGGCCTCCCCCCATGCGCCTAGGGTTGGGAACCCTAGGGGGAGCTTCCCCCTTGCCTTGGGGGGCAAGGCACCCCTTCCCCCCACTTGGCCGCCGCCCCCCTTGGAGATCTGATCTCCCAAGGGCTGGCGCCTCCCAGGGGTCCTATAAATAGTGGGGGGGAGGGAGGGCAGCAAACTACAGCCTTGGGCGCCTCTCTCTCCCCCTGCAACACCTCTCTCTCTCTCTCGCAGAAGCTCGGCGAAGCCCTGCCGGAGAACCGCTACATCCACCACCACGCCGTCGTGCTGTTGGATCTCCATCAACCTCTCCTTCCCCCTTGCTGGATCAAGAAGGAGGAGACGTCGCTGCACCGTACGTGTGTTGAACGCGGAGGTGCCGTCCGTTCGGCACTCGGTCATCGGTGATTTGGATCACGGCGAGTACGACTCCGTCATCCACGTTCATTGGAACGCTTCCGCTCGCGATCTACAAGGGTATGTAGATGCACTCCTTTCCCCTCGTTGCTAGTAGACTCCATAGATGCATCTTGGTGAGCGTAGGAAAATTTTAAATTATGCTACGATTAGCAACAGTGGCATCATGAGCCAGGTCTATGCGTAGTTACTATGCACGAGTAGAACACAAAGTAGTTGTGGGCGTTGAGTTTGCCAATTCTTCTTGCCGCTACTAGTCTTTTCTTGTTTTGGCGGCATTGTAGGATGAAGCGGCCCGGACCGACCTTACACGTACACTTACGTGAGACAGGTTCCACCGACTGACATGCACAAGTTGCATAAGGTGGCTAGCGGGTGTCTGTCTCTCCTACTTTAGTCGGAACGGATTCGATGAAAAGGGTCCTTATGAAGGGTAAATAGAAATTGGCAAATCACGTTGTGGTCATACATAGGTAAGAAACGTTCTTGCTAGAAACCTACAAACCACGTAAAAAAAATTGCAACAATAATTAGAGGACGTCTAACTTATATTTGCAGCAAGTGCTATGTGATGTGATATGGCCAGAAGATGTGATGAATGATATATGTGATGTATGAGATTGATCATATTCTTGTAATAGGAATCACGACCTACATGTCGATGAGTATGACAACCGGCAGGAGCCATAGGAGTTGTCTTTATTATTTT
Source organism: Triticum aestivum (assembly GCF_018294505.1). Lineage (NCBI taxonomy): Eukaryota > Viridiplantae > Streptophyta > Magnoliopsida > Poales > Poaceae > Triticum > Triticum aestivum. Next base: position 454,688,411 of record NC_057811.1, on the reverse strand, counting down.
GTATGACCTGCGTGTCATTGAATAACGCCATGTAAATTACTTTACTTCGTTGCTAAACGCGTTAGCCATAGAAGTAGAAGTAATCGTTGGCGTGACGACTTCATGAAGACACAATGATGGAGATCATGGTGTCATGCCGGTGACGAAGATGATCATGGTGCCCCGAAGATGGAGATCAAAGGAGCATGATGATATGGGCCATATCATGTCACTATTTGATTGCATGTGATGTTTATCATGTTTTGCATCTTATTTGCTTAGAACGACGGTAGCAAGTAGGATGATCCCTCATAATAATTTCAAGAAAGTGTTCACCCTAACTGTGCACCGTTGCGAAGGTTCGTTGTTTCGAAGCACCACGTGATGATCGGGTGTGATAGATTCTAACGTTCGAATACAACGGGTGTTGACGAGCCTAGCATGTACAGACATAGCCTCGGAACACACGCAATACACTTAGGTTGACTTGACGAGCCTAGCATGTACAGACATGGCCTCGGAACACGGAGGACCGAAAGGTCGAGCATGAGTCGTATAGAAGATACGATCAACATGGAGATGTTCACCGATCTTGACTAGTCCGTCTCACGTGATGATCGGACACGGCCTAGTTAAACTCGGATCATGTTTCACTTAGATGACTAGAGGGATGTCTATCTGAGTGGGAGTTCATTAAATAATTTGATTAGATGAACTCAATTATCATGAACTTAGTCTAAAATCTTTACACTATGTCTTGTAGATCAAATGGCCAACGTTGCCCTCAATTTCAACGCGTTCCTAGAGAAAACCAAGCTGAAAGATGATGGCAGCAACTATACGGACTGGGTCCGGAACCTGAGGCTCATCCTTATAGTAGCCAAGAAAGATTATGTCTTAAAAGCACCGCTAGGTGATGCACCAATCCCACAGAACCAAGACGTTATGAACGCTTGGCAATCACGTGCTGATGATTACTCCCTCATTCAGTGCGGCATGCTTTACAGCTTAGAACCGGGTCTCCAAAAGCGTTTTGAGAAACATGGAGCATATGAGATGTTCGAGGAGCTGAAACTGGTTTTTCAAGCTCATGCCCGGGTCGAAAGATATGATGTCTCCGACAAGTTCTTCAGCTGTAAAATGGAGGAGAATAGTTCTGTTAGTGAGCACATACTCAGAATGTCTGGGTTGCACAACCGCTTGTCTCAGCTGGGAGTTAATCTCCCGGATGACGCGGTCATTGACAGAATCCTCCAGTCGCTTCCACCAAGCTACAAGAGCTTTGTGATGAACTACAATATGCAGGGGATGGAAAAGACCATTCCCGAGGTATATTCAATGCTGAAATCAGCGGAAGGGGAGATCAGAAAAGAACATCAAGTGTTGATGGTGAATAAAACCACCAAGTTCAAGAAGGGCAAGGGTAAGAAGAACTTCAAGAAGGACGGCAAGGGAGTTGCCGCGCCCGGTAAACCAGTTACTGGGAAGAAGTCAAAGAATGGACCCAAACCCGGGACTGAGTGCTTTTATTGCAAGGGAAGTGGTCACTGGAAGCGGAACTGCCCCAAATATTTAGCGGGCAAGAAGAAGGCCGGCAACACCCAAGGAACTACGGAATAAACGGAGACTGGCAAAGGACGAGGTGATGATGCACGTCGGGAATGGTTCCAAGGTCGATGTGATCGCCGTCGGCACGCTACCTCTGCATCTACCCACGGGATTAGTTTTAAACCTCAATAATTGTTATTTAGTGCCAGCTTTGAGCATGAACATTGTGTCTGGATCTCGTTTAATTCGAGATGGCTACTCATTTAAATCCGAGAATAATGGTTGTTCTATTTATTTGAGAGATATGTTTTATGGTCATGCCCCGCTTGTCAATGGTTTATTTTTGATGAATCTCGAACGTGATGTTATACATGTTCATAGTGTGAATACCAAAAGATGTAAAGTTGATAACGATAGTCCCACATACTTGTGGCACTGCCGCCTTGGTCACATTGGTGTCAAGCGCATGAAGAAGCTCCATGCAGATGGACTTTTGGAGTCTCTTGATTACGAATCATTTGACACGTGCGAACCATGCCTCATGGGTAAGATGACCAAGACTCCGTTCTCCGGAACAATGGAGCGAGCAACCAACTTATTGGAAATCATACATACCGATGTGTGTGGTCCAATGAGTGTTGAGGCTCGCGGAGGATATCGTTATGTTCTCACTCTCACTGATGATTTAAGTAGATATGGATATGTCTACCTGATGAAACACAAGTCTGAAACCTTTGAAAAGTTCAAAAAATTTCAGAGTGAAGTTGAGAATCAACGTGACAGAAAAATAAAATTCTTACGATCAGATCGTGGTGGAGAATATTTAAGTCACGGATTTGGTACACACTTAAGGAAATGTGGAATAGTTTCACAACTCACGCCGCCTGGAACACCTCAGAGAAATGGTGTGTCCGAACGTCGTAATCACACTCTATTGGATATGGTGCGATCTATGATGTCTCTTACCGATTTACCGCTCTCATTTTGGGGTTATGCTTTAGAGACTGCCGCATTCACTTTAAATAGGGCTCCGTTGAAATCCGTTGAGACGACACCGTATGAATTATGGTTTGGGAAGAAACCTAAGCTCTCGTTTCTAAAAGTTTGGGGATGCGATGCTTATGTCAAGAAACTTCAACCTGAAAAGCTCGAACCCAAGTCGGAAAAATGCGTCTTCATAGGATACCCTAAGGAAACTATTGGGTATACCTTCTACCTCAGATCCGAAGGCAAGATCTTCATTGCCAAGAACGGGTCCTTTCTAGAGAAGGAGTTTCTCTCGAAAGAATTGAGTGGGAGGAACGTGGAACTTGATGAGGTGATAGTCACCCCTTCCGAACCGGAAAGTAGCGCAGCGCGGGAAAATGTTCCTGTGGTGCCTACACCGACTGGGGAGGAAGTTAATGATGATGATCATGAAGCTTCGGATCAAGTTACTGAACTTCGTAGGTCCACAAGGACACGTTCCGCACCAGAGTGGTACGGCAACCCTGTCCTGGAAATCATGTTGTTAGACAACGGTGAACCTTCGAACTATGAAGAAGCGATGGCGGGCCCGGATTCTGACAAATGGCTAGAAGCCATGAAATCCGAGATAGGATCCATGTATGAAAACGAAGTATGGACTTTGACTGACTTGCCCGATGATCGGCGAGCCATAGAAAACAAATGGATCTTTAAGAAGAAGACGGACGCGGATGGTAATGTGACCATCTACAAAGCTCGACTTGTCGCTAAGGGTTATCGACAAGTTCAAGGGGTTGACTACGATGAGACTTTCTCACCCGTAGCGAAGCTGAAGTCCGTCCGAATCATGTTAGCAATTGCCGCATACTATGATTATGAGATATGGCAGATGGACGTCAAAACGGCATTCCTTAACGGCTTCCTTAAGGAAGAGTTGTATATGATGCAGTCGGAAGGTTTTGTCGATCCTAAGAATGCTACCAAAGTATGCAAGCTCCAGCGCTCAATTTATGGGCTAGTGCAAGCATCTCGGAGTTGGAACATTCGCTTTGATGAGATGATCAAAGCGTTTGGGTTTACACAGACTTATGGAGAAGCCTGTGTTTACAAGAAAGTGAGTGGGAGCTCTGTAGCATTTCTCATATTATATGTGGATGACATACTATTGATGGGAAATGATATAGAATTCTTGGAAAGTATAAAGGCCTATTTGAATAAGTGCTTTTCAATGAAGGACCTTGGAGAAGCTGCTTATATATTAGGCATCAAGATCTATAGAGATAGATCAAGACGCCTCATTGGTCTTTCACAGAGTACATACCTTGATAAGATATTGAAGAAGTTCAGTATGGATCAGTCCAAGAAGGGGTTCTTGCCTGTATTGCAAGGTGTGCAATTGAGCACGACTCAATGCCCGACCACGGCAGAAGATATAGAAGAGATGAGTGTCATCCCCTATGCCTCGGCCATAGGGTCTATTATGTATGCCATGCTGTGTACCAGACCTGATGTAAACCTTGCCGTAAGTTTGGTAGGAAGGTACCAAAGTAATCCCGGCAAGGAACACTGGACAGCGGTCAAGAATATCCTGAAGTACCTGAAGAGGACTAAGGATATGTTTCTCGTTTATGGAGGTGACGAAGAGCTCGTCGTAAAGGGTTACGTCGACGCTAGCTTCGACACAGATCTGGATGACTCGAAGTCACAGACCGGATACGTGTATATTTTGAATGGAGGAGCAGTAAGCTGGTGCAGTTGCAAGCAAAGCGTCGTGGCGGGATCTACATGTGAAGCGGAGTACATGGCAGCCTCGGAGGTAGCACAGGAAGCAGTCTGGATGAAGGAGTTCATTACCGACCTAGGGGTGATTCCCAATGCGTCGGGCCCAATGACTCTCTTCTGTGACAACACTGGAGCTATTGCCCTTGCGAAGGAGCCCAGGTTTCACAGGAAGACCAGGCATATCAAGCGTCGCTTCAACTCCATTCGTGAAAGTGTTCAAAATGGAGACATAGATATTTGTAAAGTACACACGGACCTGAATGTAGCAGATCCGTTGACTAAACCTCTCCCTAGGGCAAAACATGATCAACACCAGGACGCAATGGGTGTTCGATTCATCACAATGTAACTAGATTATTGACTCTAGTGCAAGTGGGAGACTGTTGGAAATATACCCTAGAGGCAATAATAAATGGTTATTATTATATTTCTTTGTTCATGGTAATTGTCTATTATTCATGCTATAATTGTATTGTCCGAAAATCGTAATACATGTGTGAATACATAGACCACAACCTGTCCCTAGTAAGCCTCTAGTTGACTAGCTCGTTGATCAACAGATAGTCATGGTTTCCTGACTATAGACATTGGATGTCATTGATAACGGGATCACATCATTAGAAGAATGATGTGATGGACAAGACCCAATCTTAAGCATAGCATAAAAGATCGTGTAGTTTCGTTTGCTAGAGCTTTTCCAATGTCAAGTATCTTTTCCTTAGACCATGAGATCGTGCAACTCCCGGATACCGTAGGAGTGCTTTGGGTGTGCCAAACGTCACAACGTAACTGGGTGACTATAAAGGTGCATTACGGGTATCTCCGAAAGTGTCTGTTGGGTTGGCACGGATCGAGACTGGGATTTGTCACTCCGTGTGACGGAGAGGTATCTCTGGGCCCACTCAGTAATGCATCATCATAATGAGCTCAATGTGACTAAGGCGTTAGTCACGGGATCATGCATTGCGGTACGAGTAAAGAGACTTGCCGGTAACGAGATTGAACAAGGTATTGGGATACCGACGATCGAATCTCGGGCAAGTAACATACCGATTGGCAAAGGGAATTGCATACGGATTGATTGAATCCTCGACACCGTGGTTCATCCGATGAGATCATCATGGAACATGTGGGAGCCAACATGAGTATCCAGATCCCGCTGTTGGTTATTGACCGGAGAGGCGTCTTGGTCATGTCCGCATGTCTCCCGAACCCGTAGGGTCTACACACTTAAGGTCCGGTGACGCTAGGGTTGTAGAGATATATGTATGCGGAAACCCGAAAGTTGTTCGGAGTCCCGGATGAGATCCCGGACGTCACGAGAGGTTCCGGAATGGTCCGGAGGTGAAGAATTATATAGGAAGTCAAGTTTCGGCCACCGGGAAAGTTTCGGGGGTTACCGGTATTGTACCGGGACCACCGGAAGGGTCCCGGGGGTCCACCGGGTGGGGCCACCTATCCCGGAGGGCCCCGTGGGCTGAAAGTGGAAGGGAACTAGCCCTTAGTGGGCTGGGGCGCCCCCCTTGGGCCTCCCCCCATGCGCCTAGGGTTGGGAACCCTAGGGGGGGAGCTTCCCCCTTGCCTTGGGGGGCAAGGCACCCCTTCCCCCCACTTGGCCGCCGCCCCCCTTGGAGATCTGATCTCCCAAGGGCTGGCGCCCCCCTCCAGGGGTCCTATAAATAGTGGGGGGGAGGGCAGCAAACTACAGCCTTGGGCGCCTCCCTCTCCCCCTGCAACACCTCTCTCTCTCGCAGAAGCTCGGCGAAGCCCTGCCGGAGAACCGCTACATCCACCACCACGCCGTCGTGCTGTTGGATCTCCATCAACCTCTCCTTCCCCCTTGCTGGATCAAGAAGGAGGAGACGTCGCTGCACCGTACGTGTGTTGAACGCGGAGGTGCCGTCCGTTCGGCACTCGGTCATCGGTGATTTGGATCACAGCGAGTACGACTCCGTCATCCACGTTCATTGGAACGCTTCCGCTCGCGATCTACAAGGGTATGTAGATGCACTCCTTTCCCCTCGTTGCTAGTAGACTCCATAGATGCATCTTGGTGAGCGTAGGAAAATTTTAAATTATGCTAGATTACCAACAGATGCGCGGAGTGAGTCGGGCATCACCATCCGAGGAAACACCGACGAGCCGGTGCTGGCCGCGGCGACGGCGGCTTGGACGAGGCTATGCTGGCTAGGGTTTACCCCAAGCATGTAGAGTGCCTCCCTCGTTGCCGTGGCGACGCGGGCGTTGGTGAACTCCTGCTGCGCGGCGGCGACGGCGGCGGCCTGCGCAGCGGCCTTATCCCTCGCGTCCGCGGCGTGCCTCCGGCCCTTCCTCTTGGCCGACTCCCTTGCCCACTGTTCGGGCGTCAGCGCCTTCTTCGGCTTGGTCGCCGCAGCGGTCTTGCGCGGGGCACGAGGCTTGCCTTTTCCGGAGGGGGCGACGACGCCGGACGAGGCTAGGGAGGTGAGGCCGGCGGCGGCGTCGAGGTCGAGGTCGATGGCGTCCTCCATGGCTGGTTGGGGGGGGGGCGGGGCGCGCGCGGGCGGGAGCATTTTTGGGGAAAATGGGGGAAAATGGTGGTGGCTGCCACCGACAGGCGGGCCCAGGGAGAGGAGTAGGCGCGCGCGCGTCTGTCTCGTGTCCGTGCCGACGCAAATCCGGCTCAAAATTGGGCCTGGAATGGGTCGCCCGCGGACGACAAACGGACGCGCGTCCGTTTGGATCGGCGCGTTGGGCCGCCACTTTTGTCCGCGCCGACCCAAACGGACGCGGGCGGACGAAATGGGTCGCCCCATTGGAGTTGCTCTTATCACGCCTACTGCGAGTGAGCGGGTTTTAAGGGCTTCTATGACTGGTTTAGGTCGATTGCAGAACCTATCATGCATTTTTTTAATCTATTTTCTGCGTCAGTTATTGTCAAAACTTCTTTTGATTTCTGTTTTTTATCTGTTTCTTTATGCCTTTTTTTTTCTTTTCTCAATACATGTCTACTTTTCAAATACATCTTGTAGAGTTTTGTATATGTTTGAAATATTTTTAATACATGTAGAACATTTTTTAAATACACGATGACCAATATATGTTTTACCCATTTTTCTGAATACAAATTTTAAAAGGTGCAAATACAAGTTGAACAATTTTCGGAATCATGCAAAATATTTTTTATAAACTAAGCAAATATTTACATTACACTGTATAATTTTTGTCTTGAAATGCTACTAACAAATTTTTGAAACACATTAATTATTTCCGAATGTCACATATATTTTTGAATGGTTTGAAACATTTTTTACATTGTATACATTTTTTGTGTCAATTTGTATCAAATTTTCTTTTCGTGTCTGTTTTTTTTGTATTTTTACCTCTTTTTTTTAATACATGAACTTCTTCGATACACCTTGTACATTTTTCGTATACTCTAAAATATTTTTTGATATGGGTAAAACATTTTTCAAATACATGATAACCATTTTTCAAGATAGATTAAACATTTTGTAAATACAATTTGAGAATTTTTCCGAGTCATACGCAGGATTTTCTACAAACAACATGAACATTTTTTTACATTGTATAAACAATATTTTACATTGCAATAACACATTTTTTTAAATGCCACTAACATATTTTTCCAATGCATGAACCGTTTTTGAATGTCACTTGTATTTTCGAATGGCTTGAAATGTTTTATGATTATACGATTTTTTTCTACATTGTATACATATTTTTAATAAATGACATCAACTTTATATTGAGTTGTGTGATTTTTTTTAAAGTCATGAACAGTTTCTGTATGCTATCCACATTTTTTTTAAGTTAGCTGAATAATTTTATTAAAACGTGTTAACATTTTTCAAATGCACATGATGAACTTTTATGCAAGCAAAATTACCTTTTAAAGATGTTTTTGGAAATCTAAAAAAAAGTAAAATAAAAAGGAAGAAGGACGAAAGACGAAGTGGAGAACAAAAACGAACGAACATGCGCGAAGCTACTTCGGGCGGTTCAACAATAGCGACGGGAGGACGCCCCTTGAGGTGAGGCCTCCTTAGGTCTTAGGGCGACTATATATCACTTAGGGGCTGTTTGGTTAGTGGCCTGGCCTTCGTGCCTGGATGAAGAGGCTGCCTGTGTTGTGTTTGGTACTTTCATGTTTTGTGCCTGGTGTGGCTAGCCTGGATGAGATGTGTTTTGTTGGTGGCCTGGCCTGATGAATGCTTCAATAATTTACTACCATGATTGAATTATTTTATCACAACGTGTTTCATTTTTCAGATGCACATGATAAGTTTTTATGCATGCAAAATTACCTTTTAAGGATGTTTTTGGGAATCTAAACAAAAGCAAAAATAAAAAAGAAAGATGAAAGACGAAAGACGAAGTGGAGAAGAAAAATGAACAAACACGCCCAAAGCGACTATGGGTGGCTCAACAATAGCAACGGCATGGCGCCCCTTGAGGTGAGACCTCCTTAGGTCTGGGCGCGGCTATATGTCACTTATTGCAACCCTGAAGGAGATCACGCCTCAAGCAGCGCTGCCTTCCCATCACTGTGGGCCGGCCCAGGTTGGTTTGTTTTCGTTTCTGTGTTTTCTTATTTTGACTTTTATTTTATCCTTTGTTCATATTTTGGGATAATTATGCTGAAATACATATATTCAAAATTTGAATAAACATAAAAATTTAATAAAACAGTGAATTTAAAATATGTTTGCGCAGCATAAAAAAATTGTTTGCATAGTCTAATATTTTATAGCATTAAAAGAGTTTATACAATGTAAAAAAAGGTTACATATTTTCAAAAAACTATTTTATATCATTTTAAAACGCTTCTACATGTATTTCAAAAATATTTAACGAATATTTAAAAAATATCCAAAAACATGTGTTTTGAAAAATACGTTAACCTTGTATTAGAAAAATGTTGAACATGTATAAAAAACTGTTTTATATGCATAATAAAATGTACAATATATATGAAAATAGTAGAAATCAAAATGTATATATGGACAAATTTTAGTCATGTATTTTTTAAATACAAACATGTACAAAAATGTTTAATATGTATACAAATAATGTATAATATTAAGAAAAAAAGGGGACTCCAAAATGTATATTTCATTTTAATGTTAATCATGTTTGTTTAAAATGTTAGACATATATAAAAAATGTTCCTTATTGTATAGAAAAAATGCACAATGTGTATGGAAAAAAGCTTTACATCAGTACATATATACTGAAAAATGCACAATATGTATTTGAAAAATTTAAGCATGTCTAAAAAAATTCTGGTTGTGTAAAAAATGTATGATATGTCTGAATAAGAATATTGATGAAAACCGACAAGGAAATATCCCAAAAAAGAAACAAAGAAAGCCAAAGAAGAAAAAGAGAATGAAAACTAAAGAAAAACCGGTGAAAATCTGCTCCTCGAGCGTCCCTTACTATACCGACCTACAAGCAGCGAGTGGGACGGCTGCTAGAGGCAAGACGTAATTATGAATCAATACATGCGATACATAGCCCTAGCGCTTCGGTCTGAAATAGTTCCCTCGTGTTCTTCCCAGAACGCAGGCACGCAGTAGGAAGCTCCATGTTGTATTTTAGCAGCTTAGATTTGGCCAGCAAAAATGGAGAGCAACTAAATTTTTTTAGGGATCACAGAGCAACTTATTAAGGAGTACTCCTTCGGGAGCCCTCTCAAGGATTACTTGGGTTGGGTTGGGAGCGCGTCACTTGGCATGCTCTCAGCCACCACCACGTGTCGCGCTCTAGGCGCTCCCTTTGTAGTATTTTTCTATATGCATTTTCGGCTTATAGATAGTTTTTTGGGTTTTTTTGGCTTCTCGGTTTTACCCATGTTTTTAGCTTATGGATCAAAAACATTTTTCTTTTGAAAAAAAATGCAAAAAACTCTTTTTTTTTCTTCCCCGAGAGCCGTGCCATTTGGAAAAGGAAAAAACACGTTTTCCCCCTTTGTGAGAGGCACGAATTTACTTATCGTCGAGGCACAGATTTGCTTCCGCTAGAGGCATGATCGTGCCTCTCGGAAAGGAAAAAAAATATTTTTTCCTTTCGCGAGAGACACAGGTTTGGCCAGCAAAATGTGATGATTCGTGTAAAGCATAAACGGTTCTGACCAGGCCTTGCGTGTGGTAAGCTGGCCCATACTATTCCTTATCGCGCGCGCGCACACTCGCACAAATATCTAATTGTTCGTGTCTCATAAAATATATTTTAATTATTCGTAAAAAATATAATTTCTTGTTCCCCATGGAAAACCTCCAATTTCTTATTAGTAATTACTAATCTCTAAGTTACTGTTATATTCTCTAAAACAACTAATGTTAGGAGTTGGGTGCAACGATGATTTTACAGCAAAACAGGAGCAAAGAGTGTGTTTGTAGCAGGTGCGTGCAACTATTATTTTGTAGCTGGTACGTAGTAGGTGCGACTTTTTCTTTTTCTTTTTGTGAGAAACATAGTAGGTGTGCCTAACAGTGTTATTTCACAGTAAAAGAGAGTCACTAGTTGTGGTATTGCCACACTGCACACACAATGTTCCCGTCAAATTCTAAAAAAAAGAAAAAGAAAAAAAAGACAATGTTCCCGTCATCATAGCAATATTTTTGTACAGAAATGGAAGTACTAGCGTCCCTTCTTAATGTCAAAACTAGTTCATTTGAAAGTGTTTTAGCTCACAGTCAATCTGTATATATTACACTAATCGGTGACGATGAGGACGAAGTCCACATACCGCAACAGGGGAGGCCCAACCTAACCTTCCAATACTGTTGCGTCAGCAGACGCGTCTTCATTTTCCAAGTAAATTATTTTTTGAGAATTCACTTTTTTATAGTAAAGACGCGTCTGCACTCGAGAGTGGTATCTTCACATTTTCTGTGAGGGGCACCTCACATTTCCGGCAAGGTTAGGCCCGGACGCTCTCGGTTTTCTTTTCTTTTTGAGACAGCACACGTTCTCCGCGCGAGGGCTCGTCGGCCCGGCCCGCCTGCTGTCCCCTAGCGGCCCGTGCGCGGCCGGCGCGTACCCCCCATTTACGGAAACGCGAGGCCCTGGCGGCCCATCTCGGCCCGCTCGCCGCTCTAGCTTTGCGGGAAGGAGAAGGCATCGTCATCCTCCATCATATTCCCCAATCCGAGATGGGTTAAGACCCTCGCCACCAACCCCTCCCTCCCCGTCTCCGCCCTCCCCACCGCACCGCACCAAGCCCACCGCTCCTCGCCGCCGCCCGCCCGCCCGCCCGATCGCCGCCGCGCGCAGCCGACTGGCCCAGCGGCACTCCTCGCGCCGCCCGGTCGCCGGATTCCGCCGCCCTCCCTCCCCTCGCGCGCCGCGCGAGCTGCCTTGCACAGTGAGTAGTAGACAGGCTAGGGTTGACACTCCCCCCTTCTCCCCACCCGCGCTTACTCCTCCTCGTCGCCCTCACAGTCGCCTTTTCGTGCTCCCTGTGTCAGTCCTCTCCCCGCCGCCAGCTCCGTCAGGTCCCCCGGCGTCGCTTCCCCCCTTCCCCGCCGCTGCTCCTCACGCCGTCGGCGCTCAGTTCGCCGGGGTTGCGCCAGGAGAGTACCGGCTGTCTGTCCGTCGATCTACCCTCCGTGGCGCCACTCGAGGGCTGCGGTAACGATCTCATCCCAAAATCACCTCCCGTGCGATTTGTTTGTGCGGATCGGACGATTTGTTTGTCAAATCGGAGGTGGCTCTTGTGTTGATACGCCCTCGATTGACCGGATCTGCGAGAATTCTCAAATTTAGGTGTTCTGCTGTCAATGTAGTACGGTCCGTGTAATATTGGTCATGGTAATTTGCGGCGATCTTGTAATATCTTATGTCACCGTGTAGTTGATTATAGGGTGCTTTCGGTCGTTGTGCCTATTATTGGAACAATCTGTGGTTAGTTTTAGTCAGTCTTCATTGGTACTGTTTTGTTTATGCATTGCTGTTCAGGGTTTAAGTTCTAGTGGTGCCTATTTGGATCATGCTCCTATGGGGCTCACACGAACGTGATTGCTGATTACCATCATTTCACAGTTTTCACTGGTTTCTTCTATCTTTAATTACGCCTCTATAGCTTGCATTTGGCGCTTAGTTTGTTTAGCTTATAGCGGTATGTTGGCATGATAAACTATGGTATTAGTGAATTGTGATGTTGTGCTATGGCCCAAATGATCCTTTCTACCTCAGTGTATGTCTATTTGGATTGGACCTTATTGTTATGTGGTTCAACTAGTGTGGTGGTAACCCAGTAGAGGTCTATTTTGATATTTATCACTTGAGTTTGATGTTGTTGTCTATTAACCTCCTCCTTGAGGATTTAAAATTGAGCTCTACTCAGATGAAATAGCAACTTGTATTTCATTGTATTCTGAACCTGTGCTAAGCCACCCACATAGCTTCATACTGTTGGCTATAATGACAACTTTATGCTGTTCTACGCGACGGGAATCATCACTTGCTCGATTTATCCATTCATGCAAAGTACCCCACTTGTTTACTGTTGTTATCCCTCGGTCCCAGACTATAAAGAAATCACAATCTACTCAGTTGCAAGTTCTGAAGGCGGTGATGCAAATTAGAATTTGGGTTTCGATTGTTAAGCTGTTCCTGAAATGGGGTTAGGCTAGGATGAGCTTTGCTGCTCCTTGCCTTGCTCACTTCACCCATATGCACACAATTGTCTGTCTTCACTACGTCATAGGTCATATTACCCTAGGTGTATTTATCGTCGCTTTACATCCCTATCTTCCATTGCAAGAGGCATCATGTTCCAGGCCTCAGCCGGATCCCGTTGTCATTATTTCTATAACCCGTGCTTCAAGAATTAAACTTCTTTATAGTGATATCTGTTTTCACTTGTTAACATTTGTAGAGTTTTGTTGGTTCATCCTGATCACACTTATCTTTTGAGGAGAACATATTTTCTTTAGGCAAAACTTCCGGATACATATGAGTATATTATATTAATTTTGGTAGCTTATTGGTTTCATTATGTTTGAAGATGGTGCTCTTTCGTGTGTGCAAATGGTGACACACTAATGCGTTTTTCCTATTACTGTTGCAGGACAACTATCATTGATTATATTAACCGAGAGACTAGTTTGAAGCTTTGGATTCTCTGTTGAAGCATCCACACAAATCCTTTGTTAGAACATAGATAGCAGGAGGGCGTTGAAATGTGGCAGCTTGCCTCCATCCTTTGTTACTTCTGAATACTGAAGAGCTTAGCTTATCATATTCCTCAAAATTCAAGGTCATACTGCTATGCAATCTGGAATGGAACAAACAACGGGGGTAAGTGGTCATGAACATGTAATTGATATTCCAAGGGATAGCGGTCCTTCGGCCTCGGCATCGCACAGTGTTGGTAGAGAGAACCATGAAGAGTTGAATCCTGTGGATAGGCCTTCAACAAGAGCTGCAACGTCTGCCTTGCAGCCACCAGCAGCAATAGGTCCTCCTCATGCAGAAAATACTTCAGGCACTAGGAGACGTGATAACTATGGTCGGCGACATAGGAGCCCTTTGAACTCTGGACTATGGATTTCTGTTGAAGTTATCGTTAATGTTAGCCAAATTGTTGCTGCCATTGTTGTGCTATCCCTGTCAAGGAAGGAACATCCACAAGCTCCATTGTTTGAGTGGGTCATAGGTTACACAGTCGGTTGTTTTGCCACTTTGCCACATCTTTACTGGCGCTATATACACCGTAATATTGTGAACGGTGAGAATGAGCCAGCACACTCACTTCAGGGCTCCTCGCAGAACAACTCGACTGAGCCCACTCCTGCAAGTGTATCAGAACGGCGAAGGAATGCTGCACGAAATGCAGTTCTGGCTAACCCAAGGTACATTGTTGTCTTTTTGCATGAATAGTCCTCTATGTTTGTTGGTTTTATATGAAATGGTCATAGCTTGCATGTGAAATTCACTATTCCAGCTCACAGATGCATTTCTGGATCATAGTAACTTTTGTTGAATCATTATATGGTTGAAACTGGCTAGCTTTGCTGTTTTTGCTATTTGAGCAGGAAAATATTACTAGATGCTGCTCTCAGCTAGGTTACGGTATATGGGAGCTAGTTTATGCCTGCCCTCCACGCATCTACTTATGATGAATACTACAAAGTCCATAGTTCTGTTCTGCTATGGATGGGTCATAATACGAACCAATTTATAAATGATGATGGATGCCCCTTGTTTGCAGGATTAATGCACTTTTTGACCACTTCAAGATGGCCTTGGATTGTTTCTTTGCCGTGTGGTTTGTTGTAGGAAATGTGTGGATATTCGGTGGGCGTTCTTCGGCTGTTGATGCTCCAAACTTGTACAGGTAAGTACATATATTGTTTCTTCGGATGTGATGTTATGTTTCTTTACCCTGCTGCTCACGTTGTTTCCTACCAGGTTATGCATCGTGTTCCTCACCTTCAGCTGTATTGGGTATGCCATGCCTTTCATCCTCTGTGCAATGATATGCTGTTGTCTCCCCTGCATTATATCCGTCATGGGCTTCAGAGAAGACACAAACAATACAAGAGGGGCCACTTCGGAATCCATCAATACTTTGCCAACTTATAAATTCAAAACCAAGAAACGCCGCCATGGTTCAGGTAATGAAGCCGAAGGCCAAGAGGGAGGTATAGTGGCTGCAGGGACTGACAAGGAGCGATCGCTTTCTGCTGAAGATGCTGTATGTTGCCCTGTCCCTTTGTATTTTTCTTACCTGCTTATTGCTGCAAAAATGGATGTTCCATGTTGCATTCACTTACCGACTTGCCTTTTTTCGTGCTTCCAGGTTTGCTGCATCTGCCTTGCCAAGTATGCACACAACGAAGAGCTTCGTGAACTTCCCTGCACACACTGCTTCCACAAGGAATGTGTCGACAAATGGCTCAAGATAAATGCACTATGCCCTCTGTGCAAAGCCGAGATAGCAAGCTCATCTGGCACATCTGATACTCGCCACATCGACCATACAGTACCGACGCAGGAGATCGAAATGCATTAGATTGGTCTGCCTTCCATCTTCCGAGGTGATACATAAGCATATAGTTTGCTCGCGGTGCCGGTCTGCATGTATAAAGTTGATGCTTTTGATCTATGGATTGTAGCGATGGTGTCCCAAGGTTTTTTTTGTCCTTTTTTTTAATCTTGGAGAAGTTACAGCTCTTCTCGCTGTCAACACTCTTGACAATGCAAATGCAGTATTGTTTCTATTTGGCGTTCCGCTGAACATGGAGAAATGCTGGCCCAGGCCCAGGTATATATATGTTGCCTTTTCACTGTGGTACGGCCTATGTCTATCATTTTTCTTTTCAGAGATGAAAATTTATTATATTGGGAGGATAATGATGCCATTGGGCTGCCCATTCGACTCGGCTGCCATGGGCGTGCGTGATTGCTGGGTTGGCACACGCGTGTAATGGCGGCGTAGGATGGTCTATCAGAAATGAGCACCAGAGATCATGTTGAGCAGAGTAGATAGCTGGCTAACATGTTTCGAGCCATGCATGGATCGATGGTAATCATGCATACGCATGAAACATCTAAATCCAAACCATGCATACGCATGTTCTACTACAGGAAATACTGTCATTGCCTGATTGTTCAGCTGTCTGCCGAGTGTAAATTCACGGGTACTCAGCATACGGAGAGTAAGCCGAGTGTCTGGTAAAACCACTCGTCAACAACCCAATACTCGGTAATGTGCCATTAAAAAGAACTTGGTAATGTGGCGTATTTGTCGAGTGTCTGGTTAAAAACAGTCGGCACAGGAAGCAAAAGACACTTGGCTTAGACGGGTGGCTCGACAAAGTTCAGGCCACGTTCCCCAGTTGCTTACACGTGATGCAGAGCCGGTAATCCCATTAAAAAAAACAATGAAAAAAAAACACTCGGCTTACTTATTTATATTTTCTTTTTCACAATGCAGTTACAGGTATAAGCGGAGTACCCGATATATAACACTCGTCTTACCCTTTTGAATTTATATTTTCTTTTGCATTTTTGTTTATTATAAATCCATTTCTTAATGCGCAAAGTATTTTTTTAACTATTACCCCTCATTTTTGTTTTATTGTATTTTCTCCCCCCTCTCTTTCTCACTAATTCTCTCGTTCGTATTTGCCGTCACTTTTTTCCCGTTCTATGTTTCCCGTCCTCTCTCTCTCTACCACCACTTTCCCACATCAAAATGGTGTGTTGGCTTTTTACTCTTTACACCATCCTTGTATACCCATGTTAGGAGCCCATGCAAAAGGAGAAGTGGTTTCAGCCCTTTATCACATGATTTCGTGTGTCTCCATTTTCGTTGGGCCCCGCAATGTCTACCATGGCCCTGACGTTGTTGAATCGCTCAGCACCCAGGTGATACAGATCTAGCCGGATGTTGAGGACAATGTCCACGACTGCCATAAGGTTCTGGAACGGTTGTGGGAGAAACCAACACATCATCCTACTCCCCTTCAATGATGGAGGTGTGGATATCATGCGCTCGTGCTACCAAAGGAGTGATGTCGGCGGTGGCCACACGGTGCGACCTCCACCTCTGCTCCATGATGATGGTGGTCGCCCATTTGTCGGCTAGAGTGGCATGATCATTCCGCAAACAGAGTTGCGTCTGTGCGAGGGCTTTACGCTAGGCCTCCAGGGGCTTTGCCTTTGGGTCGTCGCCGACGATCGACGTGTGAAGGACTTCGAGCTCTATTGTTGTGGTTTCCTCCTCCACAGGGTTGGTTGTATTCTCACCACCGGGGTTGTAGACGGAACCGATGCTTGGAGTGTCAATGTCTGGTTGACCATTAGGACCTCCTTCAGCGCTGCTACTAAAAAGCGGTGTTGGGAAACGTAGTAGTAAAAAATTGGTCCTGCGAATAAAACCACGGATCACTATGAAGATGCTAAGAGTTTGATCTTTACCAACGAACACAGCAGAGAGAAGAGGTTGGTGACGATAGTTGCAGATTCCCACAGCTAGGTTATACCTCCTAGTCGCAAGAACTATCCCGATCTAGGGTCAAAGTTACGATCCCTCTGTCGGTATCCACGCGTACTGTATTAGTGATTTGGTAACACTTCGTCGTCCATGAGAAAGATCATCGGGAGAAACTAGAGGGAGAAGCAGCCAGATCAAATAGACGGGAGAGAGGAATGGGGCACACGGCATCAAGGCAACCTCCAAGGGTTTTGGTGTGTTATAGGAGTTGCCCCTAGCCCTGTATATATAAGTGGATGCCTAGGGTCGTAAATTGGCGAGGGGGGCTCACCAAAGTCGGTCTAGATTGCTTGGAGGAGTCCTCCTCGTATTCAAGGTGGAAATGCCAGGACCGGTGGCGTTTTTGGAAACACCGGGGTCCGTGGCCTTTCTGCTCCCCCCCGAGTCAACCCTTGGCGCACCGACCTATGGCCTTGCGGGCCACCATGCACCAAGGACCCTCTGGATTTGTCCATAAGGTTCTAGGCCACCGCGCACCAGGGACCCTCTGAGATCTCCAAGAACATTTTCGGGAATATCCGAAGCACTTGCAGAACCACCCGAAACTCTTTCATCACCCATTCTCTATTTTCCTTTATCTCCTAGTTCTCCTACAAACCACTAACCATTAAGTGTGTGACCTTGCAGGTTCAATAATATGCATACATGACCTGGAACACCTTCCGGTCAATAATCAATAGTGTGATTCTGACACCCATATTGATTCCTACATGCACACAAATATATTTATCGAGGAAACCTTCTTATTGCGTACACAATTCCCTTTGCTTCATGATATTTAACAAAATGCAAGGCGAGACTTTTGTCAGTATCCTTTTGAATAAAATTTTGATCACAATACTAAGTTATCCTCATTATGGTTTTGTTCTCGTTTCTTGTTTCTGTATCCTTGTATCCTCGTGATCATATCATACTGTGTCTGGCCATACGATGATAGATACCGTAATATTGAGTGGGCCCGGAGAGTATTATCCATCGTCGAAGGAGTAAATCCCAATCTTGAGCTATCAAATCCCTAGACATAGTTTTTTGATGTGCCCGAAAGCTGCCTTTATAATCACCCTATTACGGGTAACGTTGGAAAAACTTCAAAGTGTACCATCCGGCATGAATGTACTTGATACTCTCATGGTTTAAGGATGTGAGTATACGATACCACTTTTATGATTATACTTATAACATTGTGACAATGTGTTCTCGTAGTATATCATTCGGTTGATCTGTTCAACACCATTGTTCCGTTCACAATGTGCTCTCGTTGTTGCCGGCATCCTTGCTACTTTAATAATGTCCTATGACCATGAAAACGGGATCATCATGCAACACATGAGCTAGCCTTAGAGGTGAGACTAAGACCCTATTTTGGGTTTATGTTTCCACACATGCATGTGAGTTTTCCTCTGAATCTCACATTCAAGAAGCATAGCAATTTCTAGCATAGAAATGTAAACATTAATTATAAACATGGAAATAGATAATAAAATTTATTATTGTCTCTAGATCATATTTCCAATAGGTTGCTACCGAGTTGTAGTCCCCTCGGACTTATATTCATCCAAGATAGGGAAGATGGACTCCACTGTCACCACAAACTGACAACTCGAGGAGGGTTGGTGGATTGTTGATGCAGATCGCAGGCATTGCATGCGCGTTGGATCTTGTGCCCAACACAGTGCCATGTTGTAGAGACGTGTCTCATCGACTCCGTCGGCGATGAAATGCAGGCTCCCAAAGATGGAAACCCGGCCTCGAAGAGGGGAGCAATGTGGTCAAGGCAATCCGCGGCGTTGGCAATGAAGCTCAGGGTCCAAAGGATCCCAACTTATTATGCTCGCCAGAACTCGGGGGTTGTAGGCTCTCCAGACTATTTTGCATGGATGTCGCCTTTCACAGTCAGCCATCTCCCTTTCCTCTTGCATTGGTCCCATTTGTACATGCGTGTGTCATGTGTTCACTTCGGCTCTCAACTACCCACCAATGTTTCTCTTGCCTTGGCCCACCTATCCATGTGTGAGTACTCTGCTCGGTTCTTGCATATCATTTTCGTAGCCCTACACAAGGGGAGGAGGAGAAAAGTGTTGTCTGCGTTGGTTGTGTGTGTCGCTTGGTGCTTTGCATGGTGTGTCTACTTCGCAGGGCGTTACATACTACCGTTCAGCCTTGAGCTACAATGCCGCACAACCCAACAACCCGCACCACACGCTTCTTAGGGCGACCGTACACACACCACGATCGTCGCAGGGATTGTGAGATACAGTACTTCTATGAAATTGTTAGTTGAAAAGAGCGTCTGCGTGGCCGGGAAGTACGTCAGGTGTTATTAAAATTCTTGCACTAGACGTACGTTTGGGGCTCACGGAGTCCATACAGAACTTAAAGTAGAAGATGAGTACCAAGCATTGTTTGGACTCGGAATTAAATTACTTAAGATCAGTTAACTATTCTTAGTTCTTTTTAATATACGATCATATGGTTAGCTAAGTTGTCTTAATCAACTTATTATGTCTGTGTTGCCCTCCTAGTCCCTACAAGCGGCACATCTAATCATTTTATATTGGCATGCTACAAGGATTCTTATATGTATTCTCTATAGGTACCCATAATTTTCTTGCCGGGTAGGTACCGACAAATATGTAAATCAAGAATCTAAAACTTAATGTTACACTCCAAATTCTTATACATGCATTGCATAGACGACAGCAAACTTATATATTTTGTCCCCCTGTGCTCACGCCAAAACGCTATAAAGATACATAGGAATATTATTGATAGAAAAATCCGTCAACATCACCGTGCAAGCACTTCCAGCTAGGCCTGTTTGATTTATACCACCATCCCCACACCAGACGGTAAGTACCTTTGATTTATAACATCCGCCCACTAGACGTACTTCACCGCTACGTTGGAGACCTTCTTCATCATTTATAGTTAAATACATGCATGGAACTATATAAGACACCCAATTTCATTCGTAGAAACAAAGCAGAGCACACATTGCACACTAGTACTCGCAAGCAATCCATCAAATATACCATGGCCATCTCAAAAGCTTTGATCATTGGCCTCCTCGGATGCCTTTGCTTCTACAGTTCGGTCCTAGCAGCTCGCGAGATCAACGATGACTTGTCGATGGTGGCTAGGCATGAGAGCTGGATGGCGCAGTACAACCGTGTGTACAAAGACGCTACTGAGAAGGCATACCGATTTGAGGCCTTCAAGGACAATGTCGGGTTCATCGAGTCGTTTAACGCCGAGAATCACAAGTTCTATTTGGGCATCAATCAGTTCACCGACCTCACCAACGAGGAGTTCAAGGGGACAAAGGCTAACAAGGGGTACAAACCAAGCTTGCAACGGGTTCCTACCAGATTCAGGTACGAGAATGTAAGTCTCGATGCACTTCCGGCAATCATAGACTGGAGGACCAAAGGTGCAGTCACTCCCATCAAGGACCAGGGCCAATGTGGTGAGTATATTAAGGATAATATGTATTGCATATATGTTTATTTTTTTAGAATGTCGTCTGATAGTATCTACTAAAACATAACCATGTGTAGGTTGTTGTTGGGCATTTTCTGCGGTCGCTGCTACAGAGGGCATCGTTAAACTCAAAACTGGCAAGCTTATCTCACTGTCAGAGCAAGAGTTGGTCGATCGTGATGTCCATGGTGAAGACCAAGGTTGTGAAGGAGGTCTCATGGATGATGCCTTTAAGTTCATAATCAAGAATGGTGGTCTCACCACCGAGTCCAACTACCCATATACCGCGGCAGATGACAAGTGCAAGAGTGGAACCAATGATGCCGCAACCATCAAAAGCTATGAGGATGTTCCAGCCAACAACGAGGGAGCGCTCATGCAAGCCGTCGCAAGTCAACCTGTCTCAGTAGCTGTAGATGGAGGAGATATGACGTTCCAGTTTTACAAAGGTGGAGTAATGACGGGCTCATGTGGCACTGATCTAGACCATGGAATTGCAGCTATTGGTTATGGCAAGACCAGCGATGGTACGAAGTATTGGTTGTTGAAGAACTCATGGGGAACAACATGGGGCGAGAACGGATATTTACGAATGGAGAAGGACATTACCGACAAGAGGGGCATGTGTGGCCTTGCGATGGAGCCTTCTTACCCCACTGCATAGAAGGAGTGCCATACGCCGCATATCCTCCTATGGAAAAAAAAAGTACATAATTGCACACGTCCACTTTAATTAAGTATAGTTTGTATGTGTATCTAAATTATGTACAAACATATGTCTTGTATAGTATTTCATGTTCCATGAGTTCAATGAATACAATGTAAATTATGCCACATATATAAAGATTGAAGAATTTGTGTTAACTATATCATTCAGAGATTGTTAATTGTGCCGCCTCTTGTGCCTTCATGCATACATAATGAACTACTTCCTCCGTTCCCAAATATAAGTCTTTTTAGAGATTTCATTATAAAGACTACATTCGGATGTATATAGACTCCTTTTAGAGTATAGGTTCACTAATTTTGCTTCATATGCAATCTACAGTGAAATCTCTAAAAAGACTTATATTTAGGAACGGAGGTAGTATTTGACTAGTTCTTGTTTTTATGATAATCTTGGAACCATATAAATAATATGTGAAAATGGTGGAGTTGATTTATAAATAAATGTTGAAGCGTGGAGGTGGAACAACATGATGAATGTCAATTCGTAAATCTTGAGGAATTGAATTATGATGGAACATCCTCTCTCCCATTGTTACTTTCCTGCTCGTTCAACCCACAACACCAGCCAAACCAGAGATAGCTTTTCTTTCCCCTCTCGCAAGGCGACTAGGGAAAGCATGTCTCCCCTCAATCTCCGCCAGTGAGTCCGTGGATTTGTCTCCCATCCACCTGCCGCTCCGGCGGTCGGTGACGGGGAGGGGGTTTCTGGTGCCTCGGTTCTGGCTAGCAGATAGGTAGGGTTTTAGTCCTCGCATGGGCGGCGTTTGGACGGATGACGACGCTTCTTCTTTGAGTCAGTCTTCCGGGCTCTGATCCTCCTCAAGTTCGTCCGTTGGGATGGATTAGACGGAACTCCGGCGTAGATTCCTGTCAGCTTTCTGGGCGGCGAGGTTAGGGTTTCTCGTCATGCGTATCCAACGGCGATATTTGGTGTCAAATTATTCAGATCGATTTAAGGGTTCAACGACGACGACTGCGGCTCCGGGACACTGGTCAGGCCGGCTCCGGTATGGCCGGGACAAGCGGCATGTGCACGAAGACGTCCGGTTGTTATCGACAAGGTCAGGCCGGCTCCGGTATGGGAGCGGCGACAACAGCGCATTAGCGGCTCGTTCTGGCGGAGGCAATGGTTGTTCGGTGGTCCATAGACCTCGATGTAATTTTTATTATGTTTGTTCCGGTGAATCTTTATAACAGACCTGTTCTTTTCGCAAAAAAAAAAAAAACCCACAACGCCAGGCGCATGCTTCCTGCATACATGTACTAAAATCCAACAAACTAAAACTTGTGCTTTCGTAGAGTTGCAGTAGTATGCAAAGCACTGGCGCGTTCAAGGTCCCGTCGTGAACATTAATGTTATGTTTGTGCTGTGAGGTTCCAAACGTGGACAAGCCAGTTTTCCAGCAAATTTGTGGCGCTGTGCAACTCCCGATGCTGAGGCTTGCTGCGGCCACTTGTGCCCGTGCTGTGGTAGAGGGCGAATGTTGAAGAGGCACGAGCCCTGCCTGACGCCACGCAGGTGTCGCGGAGCAGCCAGCCGAGTGACGAGTGTTGTTTCGGTGGCTGACATGCCGGCCGAGCCAGTTGGGTTCTCCGGTGGCGACTCCGGCTGGCTCGGTGTCCAACCTACTCGTTGTACACGGAGAGCGTAGTCCCTCATCACGGTCGGTCGGGGCATGTGGTGGATGTGTTCTTCTTCCCCGAACGCCCTGAGTTGCTGGGCTGGATCGCAGGCAGACAAGCAACACCTTTGCATATTGTGTCACTTGTTTTGTTTTAATTGCGAAATAACTCTTTATTACTCAAAAATTAGGGAGTACAATCTCGTAAAGCAACATTAAGGACTTCCTCTGGGCCGGACCCTAGCCAAACCATAGTTCGACCATTAGCCCTACCAAAGTTTGCCATGGAATGACTAGCACTATTGCCACTACGACGTATATGCGTAATAAAAGAGTCACGTTTCTCCATACTTTGCTTGATCTCTTTGATAATAAAACAATACTTTGACGGGAGCAGCGATTCGGTGCTCGAGCTCAGCTGCTCCTGAAATCGCTGGCGTCCTTTCCTGCCTCAGGATTCCAAGAATTCGTCCTGACACGCCTGGACAGAGGCGTAGAAAAAATAGCTTACGGCACCTATACAGTATGTAACAGTGCACGTCTCGTGGGCCGAACTCGTACGAGGAAATGCCTCGTCGCGCGTCGACGTCCTAGTCCGTGGACCAGAACGTTGCGTGTTGTGCTGAGCCATGGAACATATTTGTTTATTTTTAGGGGAAAGACAGATGGTACAGGACGTTCGTACCAATCTGCATCTTGCGCGAACACAAGAGGCCACGATCCCTTTTTTAAAGCAATCCACGACCCACTCCCTCGCTCCATCCTGCGGTGGCTGTGTTTTGCGCCGGTGGCGACTCAAGGATGGGAGATGCTGGGCTTAGGTTCTTGTTGGATGCCGTCGTCCGGTGAGTTCCTCCTTCCTCTCGCTGGAGATCTACCGGTCTTCGAGATTTGTTCTCCAGCTGACGCATGAGGAAGAAGCTGACCTCATGGCTGGCCGTCGCCCATGGCCGTGTGTTCCAGGCTCCCACTCCGGAAGCAGTTCGCAGACAGCCTTGAACATCCGGATCCGCTTCCTCTGGCCTTGTTACCGCCGGGCGGAGGAAACCTTGCCGTGCCGGCGAACTCAAATGTTGGGTCTGGATGCAGCTTGCACAGGGTAGTTAAATTCCTATCGTGGTTAACTGTACTTGTTCGAAAATGGCTCGATGTTGTTGTGCTCTGCGATGCTTGATATCATCTCATGTTAGTATGGACGGTTGTACCAAATAGAAGTAGTGGTTTTTTTTAATCATAATTTTGAATCATAAATATTGGTCCCTGAGAGTTGTCCCTAAGGATAACTTGTTAGTTCTCCTTGGCCGGCAATTATTTCAATAATCGTTTTTTGCATCTGAAAGACTGAAACTACCTACATAATTGCTTGGATTGGAAAACTTTTAGGTTACGTCTTTGCAGTTCACCACCTGACAGGACGCCATGCCCCTCTAGAATGAGTGCATTAGAGCAGTCGATTCGCAGATATGCAGATGAGCCTACTAAAAGTGTAATAAGACCAGAACTAGGCTTGAGTTTGGATTCACTTGGCGAGACGTACGACTTTTACAACTTGTATTTCTGCTAGATTGGATTCAATCAGGTATGGCAAGAACAGATGGGACGCCGACAGGACCAAATCAATGCAAGAGCATTTGCGGCTGCTCGGTTCGTACTAAATTCTACTTAATTGTTTATGTGAGTCATGACAGGCATGTCCACCTGATTTCTTTTTTGTGTTATAGCGTTGACATTTTCTGCTTGTTTTATGTGCAGGGGAAGCCAGAGCAGATTGTGTTGCGAGTACCCTGCGTTGATGAGGCTCCTGTGTGTGTCCGAATGCACTACTGGTTCTTCAGGGATGTGGTAACATTCGACATGTCATACTAACAATCATTTTCAAAGCATTATATGACTGGTGTGCTGATGCAAGATGAGCGACTAGAGAGCTTCGAAAATGTGT
This sequence comes from Triticum aestivum, assembly GCF_018294505.1. Lineage (NCBI taxonomy): Eukaryota > Viridiplantae > Streptophyta > Magnoliopsida > Poales > Poaceae > Triticum > Triticum aestivum. Next base: position 454,663,354 of record NC_057811.1, on the reverse strand, counting down.
TTTCGCAGAGTTTCTCCGGATGATGGGAGGCCCGACCCCTAAGAATCCTCACAGGTTAGCACCTTGTTTCTTACTGTATGCAGCAGATAGTTCTTTTTATAGTTTTGGAAATAATTGAAATTCAAGTAATACTAAGTATTGGATTTATGACAGAGCAGAACAGAGCTAAGGATGCAAGAGACATACTGCCCGGGCACCGCGTTCAGTACCAGTAGGACGGTACGGTTAATATGTCTTTCACATGCAGGCATTCGATGCTATACTTGTAGGCTATGGATGTCATGCGCAGTGGCGGTGCCAGGAATCATATCATGTGTAGTCAATTGGGTGTTGTGTAGTCAAATGTAGTATGAATTTATAAGATTTTGTTGCCTGATTTCTACTTGTTGTATGATGTATTTACAGAAATCTGTGTAGTCAATTGACCTCACAGGTCAAGTGTGGCTTCGCCACTGGTCATGCGGATGAGAGATGAGGATGCAGAAGCATTCGAGCACATGTCAGCTGGGCTAAACGCCGTGTTTATTAGCGGCGCACCATTTGCAGGGAAGAGGGATGGTTTGGGTTTTAAGGACCTCCTGGCAATGGAGAGGTTGCATTTGTGGGGAATGGCAGTGCAGGTCATGAAGACAGTGATGGCGGCTTGGCAAGTGTGAATGCACTACAAGGGCTTGCTGCTCCAGAGAAGCAGAGAGGTGTTGGTAGGCCGACTAGGAGCAGGGAAAAGGCACCGTACGAGGGACTGAGTAAACGAATGAGGTTCTACAACATCTTTCGAAGGCCACAAGCGACGGCCTGCCCTGACCGAGGGGATGCCCGCAAGCAACCGCGTAAGCCTGGGAAATGCAAGAAGTGTGGAATGGAAGGGCACCATCAGAACACGTGCGCACGACCACTCGGAGGTGCTTAGAAACAAGATGCAATGTTTTTTTTCAGTTTTAAATGTTGTTCGTTGAGGGTTTTCTTGTGTGTTTCAGTGAGCAATGCTCCACACTTGTTCCTCTATACGAGTCCTCAGACTTCACGTTCCATCGAGTAAACTTTATTGATGTTCATCAGGGGTTCAAATTTATAGAGTTTTTTGTTATCCCGTGGACCGGCAGTGTTTGTATGCCATGGTACGCACGCAGTTGGCAGTTTTGCGTCCCATGTTTGATGTCGACTGGTGTGTAAGCTTGCATGGAGTGATGATGATACGTGGCCCTCATGATGTTTAAGCATACCATGCGGCTGTTGATGAGTTGAGTTTGTGCGCTGTGTGATTCAAAACTTGAACTGCTGACAGAGTACATGCCATTTTCTGAAGCACTGGTGGAGAGATGGCAGCCACAAGTAGTATAGGACTGGATGGCCAGCCGTTATTTTGATTGCCACCTTCAGTATAGATTCAAAACCAAGCAACGAGCTTCCGTTCTGATGACACCATCGGCGGCAGAATCCGCTGCAAGTGAAACGACGAGGAGGTCTGAAGGCGGTGATGCCGGAACAAGAACTTCAGTTACGTACGCATGCACAAGTGGCAATGGTGGTGATACAAATACGATTGGGTGTGGCGGACCACCATGGGAGATATAATAATGACGGGCAGGAAGTGGCCGAGCGGCCGGGCCACGGAGACGGCTCAGGCTGGGGGATAATGACTGAGCCGTGCCTGAATTAGTTGTTCCGCCTCTGCCTTACCGGCTGCGGCGCAATTAATGTGCCCACGCGTTAGTTTTATTTGCTTTCGATACAACAACTATACAGACAGAAATACAACAGGATGCACACATCCACATGTGAGTCGACGGCTATGATTTCGGGAACAGCTGAGCCTGGGCTCAGAATTGGATATCCCTACTTTGATAGATTTGTTTCACTACTCTTCACCATAGCCACCGCCTCCAAATAGTCTGATTCAACATCAATGGGTAAATTACTCCACTGCAAAGCCAATGAAATCCCTTCATGCAGCGCAAGAATTTCTGTTTCCAAAACATCCTCACTTCCTCCCAGAAATCTGCATGAGCTGAAAATAATAATGCCAAGGTGATCCCGAAGAAGCATACCCGTCCCCGCAATTCCATTGAGGACCGAACCATCCGTATTAAGCTTAACACGCCCACGGACCGGAGGGATCCAGGATGTTTTAGGCCCAAGTACATTATCATTGCATGCGTGCTGCACCAGTGGGTAACAGGAGTTGGCCACCATCTTTCCTTTCACAAAATCTGCATTCGGATCCATGTTGAGTGAAGTTAGTGAATCAAGATAACTTGATAAAAATCTGACTGAAACATCAGTAGGTGGTGCCGGCTTGTCATGCACTAACTCATTTCTGATATGCCATAGTCTCCAAAAAAGCATCAGTACGCGAACTCGCATAGCCTCATCTACATCACAAATAAGCTGCAATAACCAATCATCATGGCGCATAATTGTGGTAACATCAGGAAGGGCCCAAACTTGAGACATAGCTCGCCACAACTGACGTGCATTATAACAAGCACAGAAGACATGAAAAATGTCTTCATCCTCTCTCCCACAAACTGGGCATGTACCCCGAGTCTCCAAAGTCCTCTGCTGTTTATTTTTCCATGTTGCCAAAGAATTCGTCGCAGCACGCCAAGCAAAAGAAAGAACTTTAGGTGGGGCTGGGCATGACCAAATTAGGTTCCAAACCTCCCTATGCCCATCATGGGCGCTGCTTGTGGAAGCTAAAGAAGGATCATAGAGCTCACCCGCAGCTAGCCAGTACGCACTCCGTACTGTAAATTGGCCATTCTTCTCTGGTTCCCAAGCAATGAAATCTTCCCCAAACCGCGGAGATGGATGTATACGACAAATAGCTTGGACATCCACCGACAAGAAAAACTGATTCAAACGGGTCAAGTCCCAATTACCATTATGATCAAGTAATTCTATCACCCATTTATAACGACATCTTCCCCTTTGAGAAAGCAAAGAACCCGTGGCACCACGAGCCAGCCAACGATCACGCCAGATCCTTACATTTGCCCATTTGCAATCCTCCAAACCAAACCCTTTTTCAAGAGTTCAAGACCATGACAAACAGCTTGCCAAGTTGGTGATGGATTTCCAGTGAAAATAGTATCATCAAGCCTCCCGTTCGGATAGTACTTAGCTTTCAGTAATCTTGCACATAAGCTGTTCGGATGTACAATCAATCGCCAAGCTTGCCCAGCCAACAAAGCTTGATTAAAGAGACGAAAATCTCTAAAACCAAGCCCCCCTTGAGCTTTGGACCTCGTCATTTTATGCCAAGCATACCAATGCGTTTTCCTTTTACCTTTTTCTGAACCCCAAAAATAATTCCTCACCATGCGATTTAGATCATCACAAACTCCCAGCGGAATCTTAAAAACACTCATAATAAAAGAGGGAATTGATTGAGCAACAGACTTTATCAAAACTTCCTTCCCCGCTTGGGTGGGGTGCCCATCAAAAGAGAACAATCGCTTAGTGAGCTTCACTTGCAAATTTTGGAATTTCCCCTTAGTCATCCTACCATCAGGAGTAGGCAAGCCCAAATATTTTTCCTCAAAACCGGATGTAGTGACCCCCAGTTCAGAGTTAACCAAATCTATATCCGGTGCCGGGCAAGACCTCCCGAAGAGAATAGAAGATTTTGAAGGGTTAAGAAGTTGTCCAGTAGCTTGCCCATATACATGAAGAATTTGTTTGACATAGTTTGCTTGCTGTCCATTTGCCTTGAAGAACAAAAGAGTATCATCCGCAAACAAGAGATGAGATATACATGGAGCTCTTCTCGTAATTTTGATAGGGGATAATTCACCATCATCAATGCCTTTGTTAAATAGAGCAGAGAGACCATCAGCCACAAAGAGAAACAAGTACGGAGATAAGGGATCACCTTGCCGAAGCCCACACGACGGTGCAAAAGAATCCAAGATGGCTCCATTAAATTTTACGGAGTATCTCACCGAGGTCACACAAGACATGATCCAATCAACCCAACGGTGAGCGAAGCCAAGCTTTTGCATCATTTGCCTAAGGTACTCCCAATCCACCCTGTCATAAGCTTTTGAGAGATCTAATTTGTAGGCACATAAACTTTTTGTGGGGTCTTTTTCCTGCTTGATGTGATGAATGCGCTCGAACGCAATTAAAGAATTATCAGTGATCATACGTCCCGGGATGAACGCACTTTGCGTTGGAGAGATAATACCATCAAGGACCGGCCTGAGCCGGTTAACCATGCACTTTGAAACCACTTTGTAGATGACATTACAGAGACTGATAGGTCTGAAAGCAATAATCTTAACTGGGTTAGGAACTTTCGGAATCAAAACAATAGTAGTGTTATTTACCTCTGGCGGCATAACACCAGACCGGAAGAATTCCTTAACCGCCGAAATGACACTATCCTTTACAGTTCCCCAATTACGCTGGAAGAATCGTGCCGGGAAGCCGTCAGGACCAGGGGCCTTCAATGGGCCAATCTGGAATAAAGCGTCTGAGATCTCTTTATCAGAAAATTCACCACACAAGGCAACATTAGTGGCATCATCAATCACAGGAGCAATTAGATCCACAATAGGCGAGGCATCCAAAGTATTATCCTTAGTGTAAATATTGTGTCACTTGTTGCCTAGTGCTGCGTTCACCGCGCGCGCTGCCCTCGCCGGGCATGGCAATCCACACGCACGTAGCCTTCGGACATCTTCAATGCTGGTGGAACGGCCGCGTAGGATGGTCTGCAATCTTCAGTCGGTGGACGTCTCTCTCCAAATGAACACTGGAGATCTGCTGTGCAACGCAGTGGTTCGTGAATAGAGAGCTGGCTAGGGGACTCGCACAAGCAATGAACATGTTCCGAGCCATGCATGATCCAAGGTAAACATAACACTCGGCTTGCTTATCTCTCTCTCTCTCCTAAAAAAAAACCACTTGGCTTGCTTACATGGGTAGCTCGGCAAAGTCCGGGCCACGTGTCCCTCCCCGCCATGTTTAACGGCCCGTGACGGCGGGCAATATAAGCCGAGTGTCTACTAACGGTACACGACTTACTTATTTACATTTTCTTTCTTTTATGATAATGCAGTTACAGGTACACTGAGTATCCGATATATTCCGATAACACCTGGCTTACTTATTTTCATTTTCTTTTCGCGAATGCTAGGCGTCGGCCGGCCGGCCCAAATTTCGGCCGGCCCTGTGCTAACAGTCAGATGCAGCCCTCGCATAGCCGTCCGATCCTTCCTTCCCACCGAGCATGAGATCTGAGACAACCCACCAGCACATGGCAGCCGCACCTCGCCGAGGCGTCACGTTGCGCACGTCCACTCTCCCCCGTTAATTTGCCCTCGTCGTCGACAGTTGCTGCCGTGCTCCTCGTCGATGCTTGCCGCCCATGCTCATCATAGACGCTCGCAACAAAAACAGACTACGGTGGTAGCAAAACCAGACAATGGTGGTAGCAAAAAATGCTCGCCACCGATGCTATCAGACACTTGTGGATAATGAGCTTCATTCATTATGTGATTGATCTTGCTGCCTTAATTGCTTTTACAGCCCGCCACGCCGGCTCCCAGGTGAGGGGTCAGATAACGTTGTCCCTCCACCCGAGTTGACCGAGAGCACCTCGGGCGGGCGCGCGCGTCCCTCCCCTGCTCATGATGAGCTTGGGGATGTTTGTTCACATCGTGACCCTATTGTGTTAAGCACAATGAGTCCCTTCCCTGCTCACAGAGGACCAAGGGGAAAAGACCCCTGGTTTCTGAAGAACCAGTGCTTAACTGCCCGGAGTTCCAGGTCCCAACCGCTCCACCACCGACGAGCCGCGCGGACGCAACCACTACCTCTCCAGCGAGGGACGGGGCCGAGGACGCCCAGCCGCCCCTCCTGGGGCGACATAAGGAGATAGAGGCTGCTCTCAAGAGCTCCTCAATTCTGTTCGAGCACCGTGCCATTCTTCGTACGACGTCAATCAGTTTCGATCTGTCGGGGCCGGAATGGTAGAGGCCTTCATAAGCCTTTCAACAGGTTTTGAGGTATGCCAGTTCACACAACTATACTTACTAAGTTAATGCTCAGTATGCTCAGTAGCCCTTGAAGGACAAGCTTTGCGAGAAAAAAATTGTTCGAGGACCTTCAAAATTTCCAAGCTTTTAATCGTGTGTTCAGGAAACACTACGTCCTGCTTTGATTATATTGATGTGATGGAGTATAAAGTATAAAATGATCTACCTTGAGATCGTATGATTGTGTTCTAAACCCTAAGGCTGGTAATCGCGCCCCAAAATACTAAACCCCATGGCTCATATATACACCGGGGTACCTAGGTTACACACATGGTCGACTGCCAACACATTGGCTATTGAGCTATCCTTAGAGTGCGCGTCAAGTCTTCAAAGGTTTCCATCTTGATCACGTTGAGGTTTACAACTTTGGTAGTCCTTCCTTCCGGTGATCGGCAGGCCATGTGCCCGGCCCATAGACTATGGGTCATACAGGTTAGTACCCTTAGTCCAGGACACTGTCAGTGGTGAGCGGTTAGTGGAGCAACAGGGACGGTAGATTTGCATCTCATCTAACGACGCGCGCTCGGCCGGCCAAAGCTTCGGTCACCAAGCCGGATTTAAACGTTTCCCTTTTATTTTTCATAATGCGGTTATAGGTAAGCGAAGTACCGGATATATAACACTCAGCTTACCCTTTTGTATTTTTTTGCATTTCTATTTATTATAAATCCATTTGTTAAAACACAAAGTATATTTTTTTACTATGCCGTAACCCTTCGTCTCCTGCAGTGAGTCCACAGTCGATTAGGGTTTTTTGACCTTCCACCGGCGCTACCACCGGTCCGCCTCGTCTTCAGTGGCCTTAGGGCCATGGAGGTGCGGTGAAGCCCGACCCTTGACGGCGGGAGGGTTGTTGTTCTGTTTTAGGTGTTCCTTTGAGGTCGATTAGGGTTTGTGTCCTAGTTAGGAAGGCATGGCGGTGGCGGCTCCCAGAAGATGCAAAAAGGCCCTCCCCACCTAGGCCCCGTCCCGGTGATGCATCTAGCATCGTCGAAGGGCATGTGGAGTCATATCTCCGATGAATCTTGTGTGATTCAGTCATTATTGGTCTTTGGTGGATCTCCATGGATCCAGTTCGTTCGTCTATCTACAGGTTGGATCCTTCCGACCTACGCTTGACTTCATTGGCGGCGGTTATTGTTCTAGTGTGCTAGTCTCTATTGTAAAAGGCAGTGCCTAGGAGGTGCTTAGGCATGCTTAGGCACTAGGCAATGGTCAAACGCCTCGCCTAGGGCATAAATGGAAGTTTAGGCAGGGCAAGCAATGAATTGTCTACCCGAGTAAGAGATCGTGTCATACTGCACCGATATGCCAAACGGGCCATATTACAATGGCAGTAGCTGGTAGTTAACTTATTTATATGCCCTATATTAATATCAACATGCATATAATAATCACAAATACACCATGATAGTAAAAACTAAATTACCGCCTAGGGTGCGCCTATGGCGCTTAAGCATAGCCTAGGCACTAGGTGAAGGCCTACCGCCTCGCTTGCGCCTACCGCTTTTTTCAACCTTGGTGCTAGTCCTATGGGCCATAGAACGACGACTTTCCGACTGTGTACTGCAACAAGTTTTGCCGACTCTGGTGAGGGAGGGCGATGACGATGACACGCCTTTGGCTCGCTCCAGTGCTTGTAATCATCGTTAGGTGATCTACAGACCTGGATGTAATTTTTGTTATTTCTACTGTTGCTTGTACTGCCATGACATATGATGAATAGATTAGAAGTTTGCTTGCAAAAAAGTTTTGTTTACTTTTACCCTTCATTTGTGCTTTTTTATTGTATTTTTCTTTCCCCTGTCTTTCTCAACCATTCTCTCTCGGTAATATTTCGATCACTTTTTCCCGTCCTATGTTTCCCGGCCTCTCTCTTTACTGCTACTTTCCCACTTTAAAATTGTGCATTGGCTTTTTACTCTTCACACCACCCTTTTATACCCATGATTAAGACCCCATGCAAAATGAGATATTAGTATGCGGTAACCCGAAAGTTGTTCGGAGTCCCGGATGAGATCCCGGACGTCACGAGGAGTTCCGGAATGGTCCGGAGGTAAAGATTTATATATGGGAAGTCTTATTTTGGTCGCCGGAAAAGTTTCGCGCATTACCGGTATTGTACCGGGAGTGCCGAAAGGGGTCCGGGGGTCCACCAAGGGGGTCCACCAGCCCCGGGGGGCCACATGGGCTGTAGGGGTGTGCGCCTTGGCCTATATGGGCCAAGGGCACCAGCCCCAAGAGGCCCATGCGCCAAGAGATAAGGGAAAGGGAGAGTCCTAAAGGGTGAAGGCACCTCCGAGGTGCCTTGGGGAGGATGGACTCCTCCCTGGCCGCACCCTTCCTTGGAGGAAGGGCCAAGGCTGCGCCCCCCCTCCCTTGGCCCTATATATAGTGGGGGGAAGGGAGGGCAGCAACACCCAAGCCCTGGCGCCTCCCTCTCCCTCCCGTGACACCTCTTCCTCCCTGCTTGCGCTTGGCGAAGCCCTGCCGGGATCCCGCTACTTCCACCACCACGCCGTCGTGCTGCTGGATCTCCATCAACCTCTCCTCCCCCCTTGCTGGATCAAGAAGGAGGAGACGTCGCTGCTCCGTACGTGTGTTGAACGCGGAGGTGCCGTCCGTTCGGCGCTAGGATCATCGGTGATTTGGATCACGACGAGTACGACTCCATCAACCCCGTTCTCTTGAACGCTTCCGCTCGCGATCTACAAGGGTATGTAGATGCACTCCTCTCTCTCGTTGCTAGATGACTCCATAGATTGATCTTGGTGATGCGTAGAAAATTTTGAATTATTGCTACGTTCCCCATCAGTGGCATCATGAGCTAGGTCTATGCGTAGTTTCTATGCACGAGTAGAACACAAAGTAGTTGTGGGCGTCGATTTTGTCAATTTACTTGCCGTTACTAGTCTTATCTTGATTCGGCGGCATCATGGGATGAAGCGGCCCGGACCGACCTTACACGTACTCTTACGTGAGACAACTTCCACCGACTGACATGCACTAGTTGCATAAGGTGGCTAGCGGGTGTCTGTCTCTCCCACTTTAGTCGGATCGGATTCGATGAAAAGGGTCCTTATGAAGGGTAAATAGAAATTGGCATATCACGTTGTGGCTTTTGCGTAGGTAAGAAACGTTCTTGCTAGAAATCCATAGCAGCCACGTAAAACATGCAACAACAATTAGAGGACATCTAACTTGTTTTTGCAGGGTATTCTATGTGATGTGATATGGCCAAAAGGATGTGATGAATGATATATGTGATGTATGAGATTGATCATGTTCTTGTAATAGGAATCACGACTTGCATGTCGATGAGTATGACAACCGGCAGGAGCCATAGGAGTTGTCTTAATTTATTGTATGACCTGCGTGTCAATGAAAACGCCATGTAATTACTTTACTTTATTGCTAACCATTAGCCATAGTAGTAGAAGTAATAGTTGGCGAGACAACTTCATGAAGACACGATGATGGAGATCATGATGATGGAGGTCATGGTGTCATGCCGGTGACGAAGGTGATCATGCCGCGCCTCGAAGATGGAGATCTAAGGCGCAAGATGATATTGGCCATATCACGTCACTTTATGATTTGCATGTGATGTTTGTCATGTTTACATCTTATTTGCTTAGAACGACGGTAGCATAAATAAGATGATCCCTCACTAAAATTTCAAGAGACGTGTCCCCCCTAACTGTGCACCGTTGCGAAGGTTCGTTGTTTCGAAGCACCACGTGATGATCGGGTGTGATAGATTTTAACGTTCGAATACAACGGGTGTTGACGAGCCTAGCATGTACAGACATGGCCTCGGAACACATGCGAAACACTTAGGTTGACTTGACGAGCCTAGCATGTACAGACATGGCCTCGGAACACAAGAGACCGAAAGGTCGAACATGAGTCGTATAGTAGATACGATCAACATGGAGATGTTCACCGATGATGACTAGTCCGTCTCACGTGATGATCGGACACGACCTAGTTTGACTCGGATCATGTATCACTTAGATGACTAGAGGGATGTCTATCTGAGTGGGAGTTCATTAAATCAGATGAACTTATTTATCATGAACATAGTCAAAAGGTCTTTGCAAATTATGTCATAGCTTACGCTTTAGTTCTACTGTTTAAGATATGTTCCTAGAGAAAATTTAGTTGAAAGTTGATAGTAGCAATTATGCGGACTGGGTCCGTAAACTGAGGATTGTCCTCATTGCTGCACAGAAGGCTTATGTCCTTGATGCACCGCTCGGTGTGCTGAACCTCAGCGTCGTCTGTAGATGTTGTGAAGCATCTGACATACACGTTTTGATGACTACGTGATAGTTCAGTGTGTAATGCTAACGGTTTAGAATTGTGGCACCAAAGACGGTTTTGAAACGTCGCAGAACATATGAGATGTTCCGAAGACTGAAATTGGGATTTCAGACTAGTGCCCACGTCAAGAGGTATGAGACCTCTGACAAGTTTCTTAAGCTTGCAAACTAAGGGAGAAAAGCTCAATCGTTGAGCATGTGCTCAGATTGTCTGAGTACGACAATCGCTTGAATCGAGTGGGAGTTAGACTTCCAGATGAGATAGTGATGGTTCTCCATAGTCACTGCCACCAAGCTATTAGAGCTTCGTGATGAACTATAACATATCAGGGATAGACATGATGATCCTTGAGCAACTCGCGATGTTTGACACTGCGAAAGTAGAAATCAAGTAGGAGCATCAATTGTTGATGGTTAGTAAAACCACTAGTTTCAAGAAGGGCACGGGCAAAAGGGATACTTCATGAAACAGCAAATCATTTGCCGCTCTAGTGGAGAATCCCAAGGTTGAACCCAAACCCGAGACTAAGTGCTTCTGTAATGAGGGGAACGGTCACTGAAGCAGAACTACCCTAGATACTTGGTAGATGAGAAGGCAGGCAAGGTCGACAGAAGTATATTGGATATACATTATAAGAATGTGTACTTTACTAGTACTCCTAGCAGCACCAGGGTATTAGATACCGGTTCGGTTGCTAAGTGTTAGTAACTCGAAATAAAAGCTGCGGAATAAACGAAGACTAGCTAAAGGTGAGATGACGATATGTATTGGAAGTGTTTCCAAGGTTGATGTGATCAAGCATCGCATGCTCCCTCTACCATCGAGATTGGTGTTAAACCTAAATAATTGTTATTTGGTGTTGAACATAAACATGATTGTATTATGTTTATCGCAATACGGTTATTCATTTAAGGAGAATAATGGTTACTCTGTTTATTTGAATAATACCTTCAATGGTCTTGCACCTAAAATGAATGGTTTATTGAATCTCGATCGTAGTGATACACATGTTCATGCCAAAAGATATAAGATAGTAATGATAGTACCACATACTTGTGGCACTGCCACTTGAGTCATATATTGGTATAAAACGCATGAAGAAGCTCCATGTTAATGGATCTTTGGACTCACTCGTTTTTGAAAAGATTGAGACATGCGAACCATGTCTATTGGCATATATGCATGAAGAAACTCCATACTGATGGATCGTTTGGACTCACTTGATTTTGAATCACTTGAGACATGCAAATCATACCACATGGGCAAGATGACTGAAAGGCCTCGTTTTCAGTAGGATGGAACAAGAGAGCAACTTGTTGGAAGTAATACATTTGATGTGTGCAGTCCAATGAGTGCTGAGGCACGCAGTGAATATCATTATGCTCTTACTTCACAGATGATTTGAGTAGATGCTAAGTATGTTTACTTGATGAAACACAAGTCTGAATTATTGAAAGGTTCAATTTCAGAGTGAAGTTGAAGATCATCGTGACAAGAGGATAAAATGTCTGTGATATGATCATAGAGATGAATATCTGAGTTACGAGTTTGGCACACAATTAAGACATTGTTTCACAACTAATACCGCCTGGAACACCATAGTGTGATGGTGTGTCCGAACATCATAACTGCACCCTATTGGATATGGTGCATACCATGGTGTCTCTTATCGAATTACCACTATCGTTTATGGGTTAGGCATTAGAGACAACCGCATTCACTTTAAAAGGGGCACCATGCAATTCCGTTGAGACGACACCGTTTAGAGAAACCTAAGTTGTCGTTTCTTAAAAGTTTGGGGCTGCGATGCTTATGTGAAAAAGTTTCAGGCTGATAAGCTCGAACCCAAAGCGGATAAATGCATCTTCATAGAATACCCAAAATAGTTGGGTATACCTCCTATTTCAGATCTGGAAGCAAAAGTAATTGCTTCTAGAAACGGGTCCTTTCTCGAGGAAAAGTTTCTCTCGAAAGAATTGAGTGGGAGGATGATGGAGACTTGATAAGGTTATTGAACCGTCACTTCAACTAGTGTGTAGCAGGGCACAGGAAGTTGTTCTTGTGGCACCTACACCAATTGAAGTGGAAGGTTATGATAGTGATCATGAAACTTCGGATCAAGTCACTACCAAACCTCGTAGGTCGACAAGGATATGTACTACTCCTGAGTGGTACGGTAATCCTGTCTTAGATATCATGTTGTTAGACAATATTGAACCTACGAGCTATGGAGAAGCGATGGTGGGCCCATATTCCGACAAATGGTTAGAAGCCATGAAATCCGAGATAGGATCCATGTATCAGAACAAAGCATGGACTTTGGTGAACTTGCCCGATGATCGGCAAGCCATTGAGATAAATGGATCTTTAAGAAGAAGACGGACATGGACGGTAATGTTACTGTCTATGAAGCTCGACTTGTGGCAAAAAGAATTTTCACAAGTTCAAGGAGTTGACTACGATGAGATTTTCTCATCCGTAGCGATGCTTAAGTCCGTCGGAATCATGTTAGCATTAGCTGCATTTATGAAATCTGGCAGATGGATGTCAAAACAAGTTTCCTTACCAGTTTTCGTAAGGAAAGGTTGTATGTGATACAATCAGAAAGGTTTTGTCCTAAGGATGCTAAAAGGTATGCTAGCTCCAGCGATCCTTCCATGGACTAGAGCAAGCATCTCGGAGTCAGAATATACGCTTTGATGGAGTGATCAAAGTTTTTGGGTTTATACAACGTTTGTTAGAAACTTGTATTTACAATAAAGTGAGTGGGAGCGCTACAACATTTCTGATAAGTATATGTGAATGACATATTGTTGATCCGAAATGATGTAAAATTTCTGGAAAGCATAAAGGGTTGTTTGAAAGGAGTTTTTCGAAGGAAGACCTGGATAAAGCTGCTTACATATTGGGCAGCAAGATCTATAGAGATAGATCAAGACGCCTGATGATACTTTCAAAGAACGCACACCTTGACATGATTTTGAAAGAGTTCAAAATAGATCAGCAAAGAAGGAGTTCTTGGCTGTGTTACAAGGTGTGAGTATTGAGTAAGACTCAAGACCTGACCACAACAGAAGAGAGAGAAAGGACGAAGGTCGTCCCCTATGCTTTAGACGTAGGCTCTACAGTATGCTATGCTGTGTACCGCACATGAAGTGTGCCTTGCCATGAGTTGGTCAAGGGGTACAATAGTGATCCGGGAATGGATCACATGACAGCGGTCGAACTTATCCTTAGTATCTAGTGGACTAAGGAATTTTCTCGATTATGGAGGTGAAAAGGAGTTCGTCGTAAAGGGTTACGTCGATGCGAACTTTGACACTAATCCGGATGACTCTGAGTAGTAAACCGGATTCGTATAGTAGAGCAGTTATTTGAAATGGCTCCAAGTAGCGCGTGGTAGCATCCACAAGATGACATAGATATTCGTAAAGCACACACGGATCTGAAAGGTTCAGACCCGTTGACTAATAACCTCTCTCACAAGCATAACATGATCAAACCAGAACTCATTGAGTGTTAATCACATAGTGATGTGAACTAGATTGTTGACTCTAGTAAACTCTTTAGATGTTGGTCACATGGTGATGTGACCTGTGAGTGTTAATCACATGGTGATGTGAACTAGATTATTGACTCTAGTGCAAGTGGGAGACTATTGGAAATATGCCCTAGAGGCAATTATAAATTGGTTATTATTATATTTCCTTGTTCATGATAATCGTTTATTATCAATGCTAGAATTGTATTGATAGGAAACTCAGATACATGTGTGGATACATAGACAACACCATGTCCCTAGTAAGCCTCTAGTTGACTAGCTCGTTGATCAATAGATGGTTACGGTTTCCTGACCATGGACATTGGATGTCGTTGATAACGGGATCACATCATTAGGAGAATGATGTGATGGACAAGACCCAATCCTAAGCCTAGCTCAAGATCGTGTAGTTCGTTTGCTAAGAGCTTTTCTAATGTCAAGTATCATTTCCTTAGACCATGAGATTGTGCAACTCCCGGATACCGTAGGAATGCTTTGGGTGTACCAAACGTCACAACGTAACTGGGTGGCTATAAAGGTGCACTACAGGTATCTCCGAAAGTGTCTGTTGGGTTGGCACGAATCGAGACTGGGATTTGTCACTCCGTGTAAACGAAGAGGTATCTCTGGGCCCACTCGGTAGGACATCATCATAATGTGCACAATGTGACCAAGGAGTTGATCACGGGATGATGTGTTACGAAACGAGTAAAGAGACTTGCCGGTAACGAGATTGAACAAGGTATCGGGATACCGACGATCGAATCTCGGGCAAGTAACATACCGATTGACAAAGGGAATTGTATACGGGATTGATTGAATCCTCGACATCGTGGTTCATCCGATGAGATCATCGAGGAGCATGTGGGAGCCAACATGGGTATCCAGATCCCGCTGTTGGTTATTGGCCGGAGAGGTGTCTCGGTCATGTCTACATGTCTCCCGAACCCGTAGGGTCTACACACTTAAGGTTCGGTGACGCTAGGGTTATAGAGATATTAGTATGCGGTAACCCAAAAGTTGTTCGGAGTCCCGGATGAGATCCCGGACGTCACGAGGAGTTCCGGAATGGTCCGGAGGTAAAGATTTATATATGGGAAGTCTTATTTTGGTCGCCGGAAAAGTTTCGCGCATTATCGGTATTGTACCGGGAGTGCCGAAAGGGGTCCGGGGGTCCACCAAGGGGGTCCACCAGCCCCGGGGGGCCACATGGGCTGTAGGGGTGTGCGCCTTGGCCTATATGGGCCAAGGGCACCAGCCCCAAGAGGCCCATGCGCCAAGAGATAAGGGAAAGGGAGAGTCCTAAAGGGGGAAGGCACCTCCGAGGTGCCTTGGGGAGGATGGACTCCTCCCTGGCCGCACCCTTCCTTGGAGGAAGGGCCAAGGCTGCGCCCCCCCTCTCCCTTGGCCCTATATATAGTGGGGGGAAGGGAGGGCAGCAACACCCAAGCCCTGGCGCCTCCCTCTCCCTCCCGTGACACCTCTTCCTCCCTGCTTGCGCTTGGCGAAGCCCTGCCGGGATCCCGCTACTTCCACCACCACGCCGTCGTGCTGCTGGATCTCCATCAACCTCTCCTCCCCCCTTGCTGGATCAAGAAGGAGGAGACGTCGCTGCTCCGTACGTGTGTTGAACGCGGAGGTGCCGTCCGTTCGGCGCTAGGATCATTGGTGATTTGGATCACGACGAGTACGACTCCATCAACCCCGTTCTCTTGAACGCTTCGCGATCTACAAGGGTATGTAGATGCACTCCTCTCTCTCGTTGCTAGATGACTCCATAGATTGATCTTGGTGATGCGTAGAAAATTTTGAATTATTGCTACGTTCCCCATCATGTGTGCCATGTGTTCACTTAGGCTCTCAGCTGCCCATCGATGTTTATGTTACCCCAAACCACCTTTCCATGTGTGCGTACTCTGCTCAATTCTTGCGAATGATTTTTGTAGCCCTACAAATCAAGGGAGGGGGAGAAAAGTGTTGGCTGTGTTGGTTGTGTGTGTCGCTTGGTGATGTGCATAGTGTGTCTACTCTTCAGGGTGTTACATACTACCGTTCAGCCTTGAGTTGCAGTGTTGCACGACCCAGCAACTGCAGCACACGCTGCACGGGGCGACCACTCGCACAACACAGCCACCACAGCTGTTGTAAGGTATGGTACTTCTACGAAGTTTTGAGTGGAAAGGAGCATCTGCGTGGCAGGGAAGTATGTCTGGTGGTATTAAAATTCTTGCACTTGACGTGCCTTGAGGCTCATGCAGTCCATATAAAACAGAAAATGTAAGATGAGTGCCAAACATTTTTTGGACCCCGGATTAAATTACTAAGATCAGTTAATTAATCTTATTTCTTCTTCATATACGAATGATATGGTTAGTCATGTCTTAATCAACTTATTATGTTCGTGTTACACTCCTAGACTCTACCGGTGGTCAGTTCTAATCATTTTATATTGGTAGGCTGCAATGATTCTTAGCTATATTCTCTAGCCTACAATTATGTAAATCAACACAATCTAAAACTTACTGTTACGCTCCAAATAAAATTGAGCTTGTAGAAAGTTTATACATGCACCGCAAAGATGAAAATGAACTTATATATTTTGTTCGCCAAAATGTTATAAATATACATAGAAATAGCATCGATAAAGAAATCTGTCCATATCACCATGCAAGCACATTCAGCCAAGTCTGTTTGATTTATAATATCCGTGCACCAAATGCTAAGTACACTTGATTTATAATATCCGCCCACTAGACGTGCTTCACCGCTACGTTGGAGACCATCTCCATCTCCTATACTTAAATACATGCATCAAACTATATAAGATACCTAGTTTCATTTGCAGAAACAAAGCAGAGCACACATTGCACACTAGTAGTAGCGCAATCCATCAAACATACCATGGCCATCTCAAAAGCTTTGATCCTTAGCATCCTCGGGTGCCTCTGCTTCTGCAGTTCGGTCCTAGCAGCTCGGGAGCTCAACGATGACTTGTCGATGGTGGCAAGGCACGAGAGTTGGATGGTGCAGTACAACCGTGTGTACAAGGACACTACTGAGAAGGCACAACGATTTCAGGTGTTCAAGGCCAATGTCGGGTTCATCGAGTCGTTTAACACCGAGAACTGCAAGTTCTATTTGGGCATCAATCAGTTCACTGACCTAACCAACAAGGAGTTCAAGGCGACAAAGGCTAACAAGGGATACAAACCAAGCTTGGAGAGGGTTCCTACCGGATTCAGGTACGAGAATGTAAGTCTCGTTGCACTTCCGGAAACCGTAGACTGGAGGACCAAAGGTGCAGTTACTCCCATCAAGGATCAGGGCCAATGTGGTGAGTATATTAAGGATAATGATGTATTGGATATGTGTTTACTTTTTTGAGAATGTCGTCTTATAATATCTACTAAACCGTAATCATGTGTAGGTTGTTGTTGGGCATTTTCTGCTGTCGCTGCTACGGAGGGCATCGTTAAGCTCAAAACTGGCAAGCTTATCTCATTGTCGGAGCAAGAGTTGGTGGATTGTGATGTCCATGGCGAAGACCAAGGTTGTGAAGGAGGGCTCATGGACGATGCCTTTAAATTCATTATCAAGAATGGCGGTCTCACCACCGAGTCCAACTACCCATATACGGCGGCAGATGACAAGTGCAAGAGTGGAACCAATGGTGCCGCAACCATCAAAAGCTATGAGGATGTTCCAGCCAACAACGAGGGAGCCCTCATGCAAGCCGTCGCAAGTCAACCCGTCTCGGTAGCTGTAGATGGAGGAGATATGACGTTCCAGTTTTACAAAGGTGGAGTGATGACTGGCTCATGTGGCACTGACCTAGACCATGGTATTGCAGCTATTGGTTATGGCAAGACCAGCGACGGCACAAAGTATTGGTTGTTGAAGAATTCATGGGGAACAACATGGGGCGAGAACGGATATTTAAGAATGGAGAAGGACATCACCGACAAGAGAGGCATGTGTGGCCTTGCGATGGAGCCTTCTTACCCCACTGCATAGAAAGAGTGTCCTATGCCAAATATCCTCCTACGCACAAAAATATCAAATAATTGCACACATCCATTTTAATTAAGTATAGTTTGTATCTGTATCTAAATTATGTACAAACTTATGGCTTGTATAGTATTTCATATTCCATGAATATGATGTAAATTATGCCACATATATAAAGATTGATGAAGAATTTGTGTTAGCTATATATTTTGGAGATTGTGAATTGTGCTGCCTCTTGTGCCTTCATGCTTGTATATTTCGGGGTATTTGAGTAGTTCATGTTTTTAAGATAATCTTGGAACCATATAAACAATATGTGAAAATGGTGGGGTTGATTTTTGTAAATAAATGCTCAAGCGTGAAGGTGGAACGAAATGATGAATGTCAATTCGTGAATGTTGAGTTAATGAATTATGATGGACCATTCTCTCCCCCAATCCCCGTTGTCTGGGTCCTTCAACCCTCAACACCAGGCTCCTCTCCCCAACCCACAACGGTAGCCGCATGCCTCCCGCATGTACTAAAATTCAACAAACTAAAACTTGTGCCTTCTCGTAGAGTTGCAGTAGTATGCGAAGGACTGGCGTGTGCGCGTTCAAGGTCGCACCGTGTTAAGTCTGTGCTGCGAGGTTCCAAACGTGGACAACCAGTGTTCCAGCAAATATACTCAGGCTTGTTGTGATATCCAAAAGAAAAAAAAAACAGGCTTGTTGTGGGCACCTCGAGCGGTCGAGTCCATGCTGTGGTAGAAGAAGGCGAAGACTGAAGAGGCACGAGCCCTGCCTGACGCCACGCAGGTGTCGCAGAGCAGCCCGCCGAAGCTCCGGAGGCCGGCCAAGCGACGAGTGAGTGTTGTTCCGGTTGCTGAAACGCCGAGCCGTTTCGGTTCTCCGGTGGCTGACATGCCGGCTGGTCGGGTGTCGTACTCGTCGTACACGGAGAGCTTCGTCGCTCGTCACGGTCGGTCGGGGCACCTGGTGGATATGTTCTCCTCCCCGAACGCCTCCTCTTAAGTTCCTGAGCTGGATTGAATAGACCACGCGCACAAGGGCGGATCGCAGGCAGACAACCGACACCTTTGCACGCATACTGCGTCGGTGTCTCGATGTGCTCAGTATGCGTTCGGCGCGCGCTGCCCTCGCCGGCCATGGCTTCCATCGATGGACTTTTCTCTCCGAATGAACATTACAGATCTGCTGTTCCAAGCAGTGGTCCATGGACCGGCAGGTTCTGAGCACATATGGCGTTCCATATCGACGTCTCCGGTTGGTTGCCTCTACAAGGTTACAAGGTACAATCTTCTACTGATTTTACTGTAATTAATCAGCGGCATCCTGTGTTGAGTGCAGTTTTGATGTTTTTCCATTCATTTCCGACTGAACTCAACAAGTGTCCGCCGTTAGAGCGTCATTTTTAATTGCATTTGTGCCAACAGTTGCTTTCTTTATCGGATGTTTTATGTTCCAACAATTTATACGGATGTTTAAATTTGATCATCAGCTCATGGCGAGTAACTCTACCCTCCCGGATACTTATCTCTTGTGCTGCACGGATGAAGCAATCGCGCAATGTGCGGTAAACTGCACCATTGATGACGTGGGAGAGTTATCCGATCACGTTACAGGGCAGCTGTGGCGAGTGGAAGGGACGCTGCTCGTTAACGCCATCCTTGCAGGAGTCATAGTTGGAATAGGCGCCTATGGCCACCGTTACCGCCACTATGGTTTCACCCGCTATCTCTTGCTAGGGGCAACCACCTTGTTCCTACCCATCATATCTTATGTCCTCTCCGCAGCTGGCTCCACCGGCGGTTGGTTTGACGTCACTCTCTACTATGGAGTTGCTCGAACTCTTAAATTAAGAGCTGATTGCCAAGCATATTCCAAACTCACACATACATGGTCATAGTATCGACCTGCCTTGTTCTGATTTCTGCTATCAATACAAGCCCTATAGTAGCTACAGATGATAGAGAAGATTGAAGCATACGAGCCCCTTTCCAACTTCTTCTTCAAGGAATCTGGATAGCTTACTTGGCTATCAGCACCCATGCTCTTCCCGTGTACCTTTAGAGACGTCCTAGGCCCCCGTCCCCTCATGGACCACTTTACTTCAGATACACGCCTTTTGCTCTTATTCTTGCCAAACTGGCATTGAAATGCTATGCATTCATGAGGGCCGGGAAATCCTTTGCTCTCGGACGCAATCCTCTTCTTATTGTTGGATATATGCAGCAGCAGCGAGAAGGAGGAAATGATCAACATGGCGAGGAGGATGTGAATGTGCCTCCTCCACCACGACTTGTAGTTATGGGTGAGGATGAACGACAAGTAGATCCGGGGCCGGCGATTAACTCTGGCGCCCCGGCCTATCTCCATGGGGCCGGCGACCTCGGGGCCAGCGACCTCGCCAACGGCGGAGGGATCCACTGGATCCAGGTACTCCTGCCTGGGATCGGACGGCGAGTCCTCGGATGAGGAGGAGGAGCCGGCTGTTGGCGTCCAGCTAGCACTAAAGGTGCTGGGGGAGGACGTCGGAGGAGGTGAATGGAGTACGGTGGTTCGCCAGAGGAAGAAGACCGAGGCAGAAATCGTCCAAGAGTTCTGGAATGTTTTCCAACGCCGGCGTCGAGGTTCTGGGAGAATAGATCACCTTCGCCGCCGGGAGAGGCACCGAAATTAGAAGGTTCAGGGCTGCCGTTGCGCCGGGAGCAGGATAACGCCATGGACAAGGTGGGATCGAGGCTCGATGGATCGGTGGCGCTGCCAGAACCGGTGCCTATGGAGCACCCCAGCCGGAAGACCTCAACGTCACCAACCGGGCTGAGGATGGCCCGTCCGCCGCGTATGGGATCCTGGCGAGGCCCCCTGCCGCCGCGCAGAGTGACGCCTCCTCCAGTGCTTGGGATGTTCATCGACTCGGCCAAGAGGGATTCGGCCTCGACAGGTCGGAGAGGCTCGCCGGCGCCGGAAGGATCGCCGGGAACTGACGTAGATCGGGCATCGGGTTCAGTGGCGAATTCCACGGAGATTCAAAATCCTTCGACCTCGGGGAACGGGCCCATGCATGCACAGAAGGTTCAGGGCCTGGAATTCTCGTGGGCCTTTCTTAGAAGGCGTATGTGGGCTCTTTGGAGATGCCCTACGCAGTCGCTGAACGCCACGCCATCGCCCAGAGCGCCGTCGTCTTCGTCTTCTATCACACAGTCTCCGATCTCGCCGACGCCGCAACCCACTTCAGAACTTTCTTCCGGCGACAGAGCTGTTCGTTCCTACGCGGCAGTCGCGGCGGCGCCTCAGCGCCCCATGGCGGGCGTGGCGGGCGTGCCTCCTTCGGCGTGTGCTGCCTCCGCCAGGGGGGGGGGGGGGGGGGGGGGGGACAAATCCTCGTGCTCCTCCGGTTGTAGGGCCGGCCTCCGCTCCTTCGCGTCCTCCGGCTCAGATGCCGGGCTTCTCCGGTGTAGCACTTGAACATCAACGAGGACCTGCGCCGGTCTACAGCTATGGTGGGAACCAGCCCCTGGACTTGGCCATGCTGGGCAGTACATCTCGCCATATGGTCCGATCGTCGCCGGAGGGGCTGCTCCCATGTATGGGGCTCCGCCAACCGGGGTGTCAGTCCCTCCGCAGTTTCATCCGAGAGGGGTTGTGGCACAGCCGGTTCAGAAGCGAAAAAAGAAGAAGCCGCAACAGCAACAGTTTGCCGGTGGAGCATCACAACATGGTTTTTACCCACCCCCTCCGCATATGTAGATTCAACAGCAGTTCCCGCACCAACCTGTACCGCAGCAGCAGGTGCAGCCACATCAGCAGGGGCATTATCAGCAGGCTGTGCAGCCACAGAATCCTACCACAGTTGCCACAGAGGTCTACTGTTGTCGATGTCGCTCCACTGGGAGACCCCATGTCTGATGGACAGATGGATCCTACGGTGCCCAAGAGCAAGACCAAGAAAGGGGTCCGATGCTGATAGTGCACGGTGGATACGCATGCTGCGAAGGATTACACAGTGCAGCATTACTGTTACTAGTAGAGTGCCCGTGCGTTGCCACGGGCCTTAAAAAATTAAGAACATTCTTTTGTTGATATTGGGTTATTCATAGCATTAGTATGTCTTCCTATTCGTTGTGGGTTGGTTGTTACTGATTGCATATCAAATTTCGCACGTATAGAAAAGATAGCCAATAACATACAAAAAACAATTGAAATCCTCTTCACTTGTAATCTATTTCAATAAAAACGTAATTCACTAACATATACTGTCAGATCTAATGCAGAAAATAAAGAAAGTGGTACAAAAACATAAAACTCGGTATTGTGCACTACAAGTGATAGGTGGCACATGGATGGCTTTTTATGCTTAAGACCAATCATCCCATGAAAGAATACAGGTTGCGACACATACCTAACCATTTAGAACCATGGCATCACAAAATATTTTAACATTCCCCCATCTACTATTCAAAGCTTGGACAGGCCCCATCTACTTTTCTTGGCTCAGAAGGACTAAGGCCCCTCCAACTGCACTCAACTTCTAGTATATCTCTTCTTTGAAGGCCATGAGAACAGTCATTCAGTAAGATCATTCGTGATCATAAATGGCAATTATAATAACTTTGCATATAATTTTTTACAGTAGGCTTTTAACCTAGTGTTTTCCTAAAAAAATACTTAAGTGAATAAAGCATTGCTCGAGATAACATTGTGAGTTGGTTCGTGCTAAGATCATGCGAACTTTCACAAGGATGTCGACAACGACCACCTCATCTAGTAGATTCTCAAGGAAAAATATCCTATTCTACACATATACCAAACCTATATTATTTTTTAGTATTAATTAAGGCTTGAGATTCAACTTTGGCTTATATTTTGTTCAATCTGTAATTCCGTATACATGGAAGAATATTGCATTTACAAATCAGAACTTTCTCATTATTAGCAGCAAATATTTTCCGTACAAAATTAAACAGGTCAAACTCTCGGCATGAAATTATGTGTTGGGTCTTGCTTTATTCAGCAAGCTACCATCGACCATATTGAAGTCCATAACAAAAAGACACAAACTATCATGTTCAGCTGAAAAACAACAAAGTGAAGTTTATGGATATACGATATTTCTCATTGCAATTAATGCCACTAAATTTATTGATCCATCAAAATCATGCATAATTACAAAAAAAAATTAATCTGAGTTGAGAGGAATAAGGAAAGATCAAACGAAAGAATGAATGGATCGCGCACACACCGTTCATAAGTTCTCTCTGGTTGGAAATGGAACCCAGTACGTGTCGGTGTCGCTGCAGCATCCTTCTCTTCGGTGCCGAGGAACCCCATTTGGCCATTACCTCCGGTGCCACCCTCAACATCTTCTATAACATGTCCGCTTCCACCACTGACATCTTCTTCGCCAGCTCAGTCACGAAGCCCTGTCCACCATGTTTCATTTTGTATTACATTACTCTCACATATGACACATAGTACTATTCAACCATGCATATCAGTGAAAATATCTGAATGGATCTCTAGTACAACAATAACTACACACTTTTTTCAGAGTGACTTATATGCTTGCTAACTATCTTCTACACACCACCCTTGCAGCAGAATCGGCTGCGGTCTCAGGTTCCTTCTCCCACTAACCACCTGTGTCACAATTTTGTTGTGGTTATTCTGAATAGTTGTCGCTGTCTGCCTCTCTGAGACTTGTGCGTGAGAAGAGGCTACCCCAATGAACACGCATTGTTATACGCCAGGCAAGAAATCTCCGCACTGCACCATGCACCGCCGACCACAATGTCAAGTCCATGATCAAAATTAAGAAGTGTTCTTGGCTTCCAGCCTTGGCCAAAAACTGCCACCAGAACGCCATGTGGTCTCTCAAGAGGCGGGAAAGATTCTGGGGAAGCACCAGGACATACATTGTACAACTCGGTGGTCGTGGTGGGTGGCGTTGATCTCGTCGCCCCCTAGCAATGGCTCCATGGAGGGTTAGGGATTTTTTGGAGCATGCTTTTCCATTGGATGAGATGTGTGCCTCCCTCCGGTGAGCTTGCGACAATGCGCTCGTGACCGTCGTCCTCCACGCGTCATTGCCACATGAAACTGAATGAAGAAACAGTAAGCATATTGCTTCATGAAAAATCAAATACTATTGCAACTAAATATGTAACGCATTAATGAGAGTTTCGAGGTTCTTGTGTGTATAGTCAGCCAGCAATAAGGTACAAATATGTTCTTCTTTCATCAGTTTTACGTTTGTAGCACTGACAATACTTTTAAGCCACAGACTATTATAATCTATGAGAGAAACCTCCTGAGCAAACAAACTCGAGCCATGTGAGTCTATTTTATTTTTTATTTTGCAAGAAACCATGTAAAGTCCATTGATATTTGATAGATGAAAAATTGGAAACTAAACATTAACATATTCTAGGGGACCAACACAAGTGAGATATGTGGCCAGTGGTAAAGAATATTTACCACACTCACAACATAAACAAAATTGTTCAACCTGATGTAACAGGAAATTATCGGCGTGGACGATGTCTGTTCAAATTTTCCTAGAGCACAAATTCAAAGTCCTAGTATACTGCTTACTGGAGAAATCATAATATTAGATTATTCTATAATTAAGGCATGTAAAGGTTGGAACACGCTGAATAAATGTCACTTTAAACAAATAGCCTTGATTTTTTCTATAGTTAATTGCCCGTGCGTTGCAACAGAGACATACATATTTGAGTGGCTCAACAACAATTGTCCTGTAAATCTCCCCTCCCTCTCTGATCTTCCTCTCTCTACATATATGCCCATCTCCCTTCCTTTGATCTCCCTCTCTCTACATATATCCCCATCTTCCTTCCTCCGCTCTCCCTTCCTTCCACCCTCTCTCGCTCATTGTAGGCGTCACAGGGGACAGACATTTTGTAGAGTACTAATAATTTCCAAGGACCATTGTTCGCCTACGTCTATAGCACAAGCCTCCCTTCCTCCCACCCGCTCTTCCTAAGGTCTTCCTACCTTCCTAAGGTATTCCCTGCCGATAACTATTTTAACCAATTTGCCTGCCCATGACAAATGAAAGGGAACAGAGAAGTAGCGGAGGTTTGCTTTGGATATTCTTCCCTTAACATACCATGCAGAACGGAAGCTTCTTCGTTGATTCCTTCACCTATATAACAATCATTAAGCATATCAAATAGGGCTTGGTGTTCAGTAAGCAGCTGGAAAGAATTAAATGGAGTCCGCCTTTCATGAAGTCCCTACCCATGTATCCCGTCGGATGTCTCTTGCGTCAACTCTATAAAATGCTTGTAACAAACTTCTTCCCTGCTCAATATATTGGAGCAACTATGCTGCATTTGTAGAAGAAAATGACTCACAAGGAACAATCATTTTCTCTAAATAAAACATAAGAAACAAGCTGTATGTTGACTTACTCCTTTTAATCAAACATGCTCCATGGCATGTCACAAGTATTCATGTTCCTATCAAAACCGCAACCGAGTTGCAGAAGCACTTGGTTTTATCTCGTAATCTAGCAAACAATCAGAAGTACCGCCAAATGTGACAACCACGGTACCACATATGCTATGTCATGGGATCGCATATCAATCTGCCACGAGTCATAAGACAAGAATAATATTAGAGCCAAGATCTAAATGGGGCTTCACTGCAATCTACAACTGGATTTTCAAAGAAGCATAACTGAAACATGTTGAATAAGTAAATATATTGTAGAAACAGATTCTAATGGTGTATATCTGTTTATGCAGCAAGTTGAAAAGTAAGAGATGCAGACAGTAAGCAATTGTCAGAGCAGTTCAAAATATCATGATTAACCGGCGGCAAATAAATCATGAAACATGGGCTGTAACTTTCAACAAATAAACCAAACATCATAATCTCAGCACCCATCGGCATTGCAGGAGACGACCATGTTGCTCCCCTGTTCCAGTTACACGAGGGAAGGAAATATCACAGCTGTAGTAGATAAACAGTGGGAATTTTTCAGTATCACATATCCAAACCACAAATGCTTTTTTGTCCTGTTTTTCTACATTCTTCAGGACGTTTGTTTAGTTACCATAGAACTCCCTGATGTTGGCTTCCCTTTTTTGGGTGGACATGGTAGTGGTTCCTTCCAGCTAAACATGCCGAAACAATGTAATCAGAGGATGGATTTCACGAGAACACAAGTAGTCACCAGAATATGCCTGTCAGGGAGTCTCGCCAGTGCCCCAGCGCACACACCGGCCGTCTCGCCGCACTGAACTGCTGCCGCCACCGTCAGCGCGTTGTTACAAAAAAAAAGTATGGCCAGATAACTAAACCAAATAAAATATTTTAGATGTGTCATTATCAGTACAAACTCATATGTCCTGCTCCCTTTTATCTTCCACGCACAACAACAGCAACAAGTACAGATGCACACATTAGACAATGCAGAAAATTCTGAAGATAAGTACTTAGTATATAATTATGTGTGTTGTAGCATCAATCATAACATGGCTACCCGTACATACATTTTATAATTTATCTATTGCTGAGAATGGCAGGAGTAGAATGAAATACAGCTTACTTATAAAAACAAACCTCCATTTCCAGACCTTATCCTTAACCAAATATGCCAACAATTTCTCAGTGCTAGCGTCTCCACAAAAGATGTAATTTCACACCGCTAATACTACTTCTATAACTGACTAAGATAGTTACCAATTTACACAAAGTCCCCAAGAGAGCGGGCATCCTGAAGGGAGAGTCGAAGCCTTCCTTGGGGCTTTGGCAACGTGGGCAGACGCGAGATTTAGAGCTTAGATAATGTGGGCAGTTGGGATTGTATCTCTTTACCCCCATCCCCTCCTTTAATATTGTACGCACACTCGTGTGTATTTGAGGAAAAAAAATTACACAACCATGTGTGCATTTGTAGTATCAATCAGAGTTAGTGCATGCCTGAATCAGTATGTACATTTGCTAAAGCTCTATAGGTGCAGAGATAAACAACATAAGGAACAGAGCACCATTTGCTAAAGCTCTATAGATGCAGAGACAAACAACATAAGGAACAGAGCACCATCAGTGATCTAGCAGTACTCACGGCTGGCAAATCCAATATATTAATTTCACACATCCACCCACCCTACATTACTTTTCAATTCAGCAATTTCAAGCATGCCAGACACAAGACAAAAAGTTTTTGGGAACACACCTCTTTGTCCACCACGGCGCTTGTGGGTTCATCTTGCCGGTGGACAGCTCAGGCAGCTAGAGCTAGGTCTCCCATCTTCCATCCATGTCTGCATGTTGCTTCCCCACAGATCTGCGCGTCTGTGCTCACGGATCACACCCACGGTTCTTCCGCTGCCCCTAGAGACGCCGCGGCTGAGTGAATTGTAATAGCTTGAGTTAACTGAACTGCAACAAAAGAATGGTTGGTTTCAGACTGACAGTTAAGCCAACTGATTGTTCCTAAATCTTGAACTGAAGATATTTTCTAACAACTGAACTGAAGTTGGTGCTGTTAGAAGAAACTTCAATTATTATTTTTTAATAACTTCAACTTGTTACAACAGAAATCATAACAACAGTTTAGCTTATTGTATTGTCAAGTCACTACTGCCTGTTATGTTCTTGGCACTTTCTGGTTCTAGGTGTGCTACCGAATCTGTATGTTCTCGTGTAGATAAAAAATCTGCCGTTGTGTCATTTAGTCGTGAGAAAAATCATAACAATCCTTTTACTCTCTTAAGATTGATTACCCATCAAAATTCTTAGCACATAAGTACCTACTGTGTATGCTCTCAAAAACTGAAGCCGGTCATCGAAAAATCATCAGAGATACACACTAAAAGGGACAACAAATACAAGCACCAACTGCAATACATATTTGACGCACCTCTGCCTTTGAACTGCATGTCTGTGGCGCACACGACGCCCATCGGAAGTTTGGCGAAGTTCCTA
This sequence comes from Triticum aestivum, assembly GCF_018294505.1. Taxonomy (NCBI): domain Eukaryota; kingdom Viridiplantae; phylum Streptophyta; class Magnoliopsida; order Poales; family Poaceae; genus Triticum; species Triticum aestivum. The sequence goes on along the minus strand of NC_057811.1, from coordinate 454,635,473 downwards.
TAGGCAGAGGGGAAGCAAAGAGTAAGCCCAATTTGAGCGATTTCAAGAGGAAATTCATCGTCTCTTTCTTTTTCTGATGGAGCGAGACTCAAAAGAACAAAATCATGCACTCGCTGTGTCACGAGGTCGTGCGTGGATGCCATCCGCGGCGACCAACGCATCCACCTCCCGAAGCGCCGCGCCCGGAGCGCGCCCATGTAGGCGGCCGCGTCGAAGCCCGCGTCCCCGCTGGCGTCGAGCGCGAGGGAGACGGCGAGCTCGCCCCCGCCCTCCATCCAGATCCGCCACAGAGATCGGGCCCTGACCACCAACACCACGACTTCAGCAAGAGGTAGGCCAGAAGATGGGGCGCGGATCTGGATCGGGGAGAGGGCGGCGGCGCTCGACGGGGATGGAGGAACGAGAGGTAGGGAGGGTTCGACATAGGGTCTCCCTCCGCCAGATCTGATAAGGGGAATTTGAGGTCCCCGGCGGCGAGATCGCCCCTCCGCTATCAGGTCCGCAGCGGCGAGAGGAGCATGCGTCGAGGGGATCGAGAGGAGCGTAGGTTTTTTTTAGTGCGTGGGTTAGGAAAGGACGACGAAAAAAAACCAGCGAAAAAACCCGGACGAAAATGATGGGACGAAAATGGTGGGACGAAAATAAACTCGGAACGGAGACTACCAACTGAGACATTAGGAGTAGAGATATTTGTGATAAAATGGGCAAAATCGCTCATCCAATGTTACGTTGTCCGATTCTGAAATGGGCCAATAGCTCCTGTGCGACGTTTTTGAGGTGAATTGGCAAGAGTGCGACGTTGTTCGAGCGAATGGCTGTGGTGCGACACATTTGAGCGTGTAAATAGCCCAGGGCCACATGGGGTGTTAAATGTGGTTAAATTGGTCGTCAACCAAGCCCGCCCGTTTATGTTAGGACATGTGGGTCCAACTTATTGTTCCTCAAAACAGCTGACCGTGCCCTGCCGCCCGACCGTGCCGGGCCCGCCACTCTGCCCCCCTTCTTCTCCGGTGGCGGCGGATCTTGCGTTCTCGGTGGCGGCGGCGGAGCCCTCGTTCTCAACGGCAGCGGAGCCTTCATCATAAGAAAATGGTGAGTGAATTCAAACCCTAGTCGCCCTCCCGTTCCTCTCTCGGGCCCGTAGATCTCAGCTCGTTCCTCTGTTTTCACTTGCGGAATCGATAGGTTGTGAGGGGAGCCCGTGGGCATACTGAGATGGAGCCACAAGATTCAACTTCGAATAGGTAATGCGCCTCTCTCCGATCCAACTTTGCATGCAATTAGGGGGTGGCCTCGTCTGCTCTTTCTCACGGGCTCACACTGTCCGCCACTGACAGAGGGGATGCTGCCGCTCGGACCTTCGAATTGATAGTCAATTTCTTTCCATCAAAGGCAAAATTAGTTGATGGTAGCATACAGAACATTGAGAGAGACACAATTGTTAAATGGGAGGTTGAGTTTACAGAGATTGATCCACAAGTTCTACAGAACATGGGAGAGACGGCAGTGAAGAAATGGGTGGAAAAAATTGGGGAGAATATTGTTTGGGGTCCAGAGCAAGAAGTATCACTGTTGCGGTTTGATGATTGGAAAGGAGAGTATGTGAGAATAGAAGATGGTGAACAGATTGTTGAAGAAATCGATCGGCAAAACGGCTGGACAAGCAAACGGGCTAATTTTTTTGCTGAGCTCGTTGATCTGAACATTTTTTCGAAGGTTGGATATGTGCCATCACAATTGGCTGCGCAGATGGTAGATGATGATTGGGCTACACAGAGGCCATTGATTCCCATGTGTACTGAACTTACAGTAATAGCCGAAGAGGGACAGGTGACTGGAACTGAAACTGAAACTGCAGCAACTGTTGATTGGAATGTAGTTGAATTAGATGAGCCTACTGATTTGGTCATTGCACCAATGCCTGACATTGAGATGGCCAAACTTTTTGGCATTCCAGTCGATGACAGAGATAAGCAGGAGAGGGGCGAATCTAGTTTGCCTGCTAATGCTGATGAAGAAGTAGATGGACAGTTGATGGAACAAGCTGCGGATGAAGTAGATGATGCACATGATGATGAGCTGGTGCATGTGTATGACAAAGAAAACCCTGTCATTGAAGTAGGCAAGTTGTTCCCAAGCATGAAGGAGTTTAGGATGTGTTTCAAGACTTATGCAGTGAAACATGAGTTTGATGCCAAGACTGTTTGGACTGATAGAAAGAAGTTTTATGCGAGGTGCAGAGGATTTGATGGTAGTGTGAAGCCTTGCAAGTGGTACATATCTGCTAGACTGCAACCTGATGGAAGTACTGTCAGGGTTAACCAAATCCCCAATCAACATACTTGTATTACAAGTTCACAGAGAGTATCAACCATGACATCACAACTTTGGGTTGCAGAAAAGATCACCCCAATTTTAGCCAAAACACCAAACACTACTGCCAAGAAACTCAAAGTAGACTTGGAAAAGATGTACCCCATTAAACTGAAATATACCACAGTGTGGAAGGCAAAACAAAGGGCAATGAAAAATTTATATGGTGATTGGGCAAATACATTTAGGATGCTTTACAACTTCAAAGCAGAGGTGGAAAAGAGGTCACCTGGCAGTGTTGTGGAGATAGATACAGAGGTATCAGCCGAAGGTGAAGTCAAGTTCTCCAAGTTTTTTATGGCTTTGAAGCCTTGCATCGATGGGTTCAAAGCAGGGTGCCGTCCATATTTGAGCATAGACTCATCATTTTTGACAGGCAAGTGGAATGGTCAGTTGGCAGCATGCAATGCTCTAGATGGACACAACTGGATGTTTCCTATTGCTGTTGGCTTGTTTCAGTCAGAAACAGAGGCTTCATGGACATGGTTCATGATCCAGTTGAAAAGATGCCTAGGGCCAGTGTCACCTTTGGCTATACACACAGATGCATGTAAGGGGCTTGAAAATTCAGTGAAAAATGTTTTCCCACATGCTGAGCAGAGGGAGTGCTTCGGTCATTTGTGGATGAATTTGATCAAAAAATTTAGAGGAGAAGAATTTGGGCGCATGTGGCCAGCAGCAAGATCTTACACTAGACAGACACACAAATATCATCTTGATAAGATAATGGCAGCATGTGATGAGTTTGGTCCATGGCTGAACACCTACCATTCTTTGTTATGGTACAGGTCAGCATTCAACACTGCCATCAAGTGTGACCACATCAACAACAATTTGGCAGAGAGTTTCAACAACAAGGTGAAGGAGTTAAAAGATTTGCCTGTGCATGACATGGTTGACCAAATCAGGATCATGCTCATGCGGTTGTGGGAATTGAGAAGAAGGATAGGTGATTGTCTGCAAGGTGATAAGCTTCCAGCAGTGGTACAACAGGTGGTCAATAGGAGCAGATGTCTTTCACATTTGTTTGTTGAAAAATCTTCACCTTGGGGTGCTGAAGTTAGAGATAACAAAACTGGAAGGAGACATGTTGTTAACACTGAATTGCATGATTGCACTTGCCTCGAGTGGCAACACACTGGTAAACCATGTGAGCATGCCATTCTCTTCTTAGCATCCCAACCGAAGATAAACATGCACCCATATTTGCATGAATATTATTCGGTAGCAAGATTCAAAGCTGCATATGCTACTCCAATTCCAGCACTTACAGATCAGTCTCAGTGGCCTGAAGTGGACATTGAATTTTCCATGTGTCCTCCCTTGACGAAAAGAAAGGCTGGCAGGCCTAAACAGAGTAGATTCAAGGCATGGTTTGAGAAAGGTGGGAGTAGTAAGAAGGGAAAGAAAGATGGAAAGCCAAAAAGGGCCCAAAAAGGTAACAAAAACAGATGCAAGTTGTGCCAGGAACTTGGGCACAGAGTGGGATCTGTCAAATGCCGTTACACTCCTGATAAGCCAAAGTATGTTCTTGTGTATTTGTTTGTGTTTTGATTTGGTGCTTTTTTCCAATTACTATATCTATAACATTTTCCCAATGGCCAGGAGGAAGCGAGCAAGTCAGCCCCTTGTTGTTGAACAGTGTTGGCCAACAAAAAAAGCAAGAGTCAATGGCGGTAGAAAGAAGAGAAGTGTGCCTGAGCCTGAGCAGACTGAAGAAAATCTTGCTGCAGTCAACATTCAGACTGAAGAAACTGCTCTCGAGGTTGAAACTGAACCTGAGCGTGTCGAGGTTCAGACTGAAGAAACCCATGTTGAGGTACACACCGAAGAAACTGAAACTGCTGTCAACATTGAGACTGAAGACACTGATCACGAGGGTGTTGGCGAGGTGTTGAAAAGACCAGTGAAGAAAACCAAGATGATCAGTGAACTTGTGTGTGTAGTAGAACCAAAAACAAGAAGTGCTAAGGCGAAGAAGGGCACGCGACGTGGTAGGAAGAGGTAGAACAGAGAACAGTTTGAAAATTTGGGGCATGTAATAATATTTGTAACTTGGTGCGTACTGGTAGTCACTATGTATCCCCGTATTTCTATTCGAACTTGTTTGTTGGTACCTTGTCTAAACCAGCCAAATAAATTCAATTAAATTCAAATTTGGGCTCAAATTTGAATTAGGGATGGGGTATTGATGTTTTAATGCTATCTAAAGTACCTCAACTGAAATATGTTTGCTTGCTGATCATTCCGAGCCCTTTTGGTAAGTTGAACTCATAGTCATGAAAAGTGTGTCTCAAATGACCTCCAAAGGTAGGATAAACGGCCTCATATTTAAGCAAGTTTTTTTGGCACCTTGTCTAAACCAGCCAAATAATTTTTCTACACATCTATTCTACCTATATAGTGTAAATCTAAAGTCTCACTATTTATTGAATTAATTTTCTATTATTTTCTTTTTTTTGAAAAAACAAGGTTTAATAGAAAATTATATATAAAACAAGTTTAAAACATGAAAATGAGAAAAGTAAGTTAAGATCTTTCTTAGTCAATCCAAAATGAAGTTTTGGTGAGGTTTTCATTCTTTTCATTTTCAAAACCCCACCTACTCTCGGGTGCCCACTACTCTCTCCCTTGAACTCCATACTACATTGTTCGAGGAATGACAATTTTGTGAAGGATTTTTCGTAAAAATGTATGTAAACCATATTTATATTTTTTTCTCGTTACTATACGACATAATAAGACTATGTGCGCAAGTTTTATATGTTTTTGATTTTTTTGAATTAGTTATGCTCAACCCTAATCAGTCAAAACCCCTCAAAACCCCTCTCAAAACCCCTCAAAACCCCGCACACTACCGGGTCGTCGATCGTTGTGCGTGGACGGTTGAGATCAGGCGCTAGGGTTAGCTACAGTGTGCATCGATCCGCATGAGACGCGCTGATTGGTTGAATCAGTGTGCATCGATCCGCATGAGACGCGCTGATTGGTTGAATCAGTGGGGTTTGGATCAGCCTCTCTCGTTGGGGCATCAGGACCGTTCATTTGAATCCAACGGCAAGAGTTGACGCGGTGCATGGACCAAGCCTACGCAGTGCCCTTTCCATCGTTGCATGCGTGCCCGTGCCTACCCGCAGCATGCATGCCCACCCGCAGAACTGCGCCCGTGCGTTGCATGCATGCCCTCGACGTAGCCCTGCTCCGCCACCCCTATCGACGCAGTAACCTGTCGCATGCCTACCATTAGAACTGATGCATCGTCGCATGAAAGCATGCACCCGGCCACAATGCAGCAGCCCGATGAAGACAACCAAAAAGCCAACGCTGCATTGCGTGCTGTACATGGCGTGCTCCTCTTTGAGGACGCAATACTGGCATGGGGTATCGATGTGGGTATCGATGCAGTTCAAACGGCGTGCTGCCCGTTACAAGATGGGCAAATGAAGGCGTCCATTATTGTCACGTCTCCCATCGACCAAACGTTGCCCTCTAGCCAGGCCCTAGCAAGATGTGCAAATTAATGGGCTACGGCATGAATGCACGGGCGGCACACGCAGAGAACCCGGGGCAGGCGTGTCCCCTTGACCCATGACGGCACAGACGCGTGCGTGAGCCCGTCCCCCTTGACCCGCGACCGGTGGCATAGAAGGATCGCAGCCCGTTTCCCACGCTCGTGTACACACTTTCATGGGGCGCCACCAAACGCCGCCCGCCCATTAATTCTACGGGGTGAAACCACGTCGCACTTGGGCTATTTAAGCCGGGCACTATCGTCTTCCTCTCCCTCCTCATCCACACCCCATCCTCTGCCTCCTCTGCCCTCCTTCTTCCTTCTTCTCCATCAAACCCGATCGAGCCCTCGAGCCACCCCGCCACCATGCAGTACAACGGCCCCACCTACCGCTTCCCCCCAACCGTGCCGGAAAGGCTCTACCCGGCCGGAGTGTATGTAGAGAGAACCCTTAGGGTTTGGGCGATCTCGAGGTGGAGGGGCGCAAGGGAGTTAACGGAGTTCTTCCTTGCGGCCGGCTTCCGCCACCTCCCCCGCGGCTCTCCTCGGATGTACCATCTTGAGGAGGTCAACCACAACGGCGTTGTGGTTGGGCTCCTCGCCACGTTCACTAACCCTTTCGATGCTTTCCATCTCCTCGGGCGAGCGTATTGGGTTGGTTGTGAGTTCATAGCTTTCACAACCTACAATATCTTCACCGACTTCAACGGCATCTTCCCCAACAACGGCGTTATGCACACGCTCCCGTACCCCATCAACAACGGGGAGGAGTGAAGGGCGGCGCCCGGAGGAGCGAGGTGGCCCCGGAGGAGGAGGAGAAGAAGAACCCGAAGAACCCGCGTTTGGTGCCCCCTATCTATCTAGCTTGCTATAGATCTGTCGTATTAGTTTTTTTAAGTTGTAATCGTTATGCTACTATTATTAAGTTTTATTAGTACTTTAAGTTGTAAGGCTATCATGGAGTTGTAAGGCTATCGTGGAACTATGGGTTGCAATCGTTATGCTTCTATATAATCGTTATGCTACTATATATATTGTGTGTTTCGTGCTATTATTTGTGGATTGCTATGGGTTGTTTTTGCTTATTATTCGTGTATTGCTATGGGTTGCTACGGGCCCGGGTTTCTACACCACAATCACCACACACACCATCTTCAAAATATTGGCCAAACCATGGACATGCAACTAGGAGCCCCATGCAAACCCACTATGGACATGGGTGCAACTAGGAAATGCAAACTAATTTACTTCGGGCACTTCATGCAAGCATCAACTCATTTAGTTCATGGAACCGTAGACATGCATAAAAACAATTAACATTTAGTTTTAGTGCATCAAAAAATGATCCATCACAAAATTTAGTGCAAGAAAAAGGCCAAAATAAAAACAAGTAACATTTTATTGGGCCCCATTTTATTTGCCGAAGTTAGAGGTGGGCTGGTGCCCCTACGCGGGTGGGCTGGTCACGGCCCAACATCTATTCGGCAGCCCAATTTTGTTTTTTACTAGAAACTGAATTTGGGTGTGTACTGTGTTAACTGAAGAACAAAAACAGAGGAAACAGAGCATGCATGAACACTGAATAATTTGTGTTCCAAATTGCTGCTTCAATTCAGATACATAACTTGGCATGGCGCACAGATCACATCCTCTACCCTGACAGGCCTAAATGCCCATTCTAATGACGGATGAACAACAAATAAAACAAAAACAGAGCAATGATACAACAATAGAACCCCCCTGCCATGATATTTGCTTGCTTCTGCAAATCGATCATCTGCATTAGATGTTTCTTGATCTTCTTCAGTTCCTCGGTCAGTTCGGACTCCGCATGCAGTTCAGCATTGCGCGCATACATCGCCATCGGCACGACTCTGCCCGCCCCTCCGCCCGAGCTCCCCGTATTCTCCACAGCAATCGGCGGCACCCCGCCCAAATTGAGCTCCCAGGTTGCGGCCACGCTCGAATCAACGTAGCCCTCAAACTGAATCCTATCAACATATTCATCAATCCACTCGAAATGGTAACATTTCTTCAAGATCTGAAAAGAACAACATGAACCCTAAATCCCAAATTCGAGGAGAAAAAACAAAATATGGAGAAATCAGAGCAAAAGACAGCGAAAGAACGGGCTAAGAACTGAGATCTAACCTTGCCATCCCTTCCTGCCATTGGTTTGCTCAAGCATTTCACAAATTCCCGCCCAAGATTGCCATTGTCATCCCTCTTAGTGACCAACCGTTTAAGAGGGTCTGGGCGTGGGCAGTCAGGGCACCTTGTGAGCAGCACTGGTCCATACTGTCGCCATTTTAAGTGCGTGGCGGAGGAGGTAGACATTTGCGCTAGGTCGCCGGAGAAGAGAAAGATTGGGGAAAGGGGATGAATGGGCGGCGGCGGGCGGACGGGCACGGGCGCTCGTCTCTTCTAGCTGCGAGGAGGTGGGTCCCGCGAATAGACAAGTGGTGGGTCCCGCGCTTACGTGGATGAGTGGTGAGTCCAGCCCCCAACAGCCAACGAGGGCATCAGTTGAGTTTAACAGCCATGTCGTGCGTGGGCTATTTACCTGCTCAAAATTGTCGCACCACAACCATTCGCTCGAACAACGTCGCACTCTTGCCAATTCACCTCAAATGTGTCGCACAGGAGCTATTGGCCCATTCTGAAATTCCCTAAGCCCAATGCTTTTGTCTCAGGAGTTGGCGCCGAGGAGACTTATTTTGCCCAACTGCCTGACAATGTGGTGAAGGATCATTTGGCGCCGACACAGACACCGATCGCTCGTGTTCAGGTTAGTGGGTTGATGGTACCGGCTAGCGTTGTCGAGAGCCAGATTGCAAGGAGATGCCCCGTACATGATCAATGAAAGTGGGAGGCTATTCAACATGGATCTGATGCTTACCTTGTTAGCTTTCCGTCCTTCGAGGATTTGGACAGGGTCGATGGAATTCAAATGAACGTGCCGTCGGTTAATGCCCAGATGACCGTCACAGCATGAAGATCACAGGAGGTCCCACATAAGCTGGAGCTTCAGCAGATTTGGCTCCATGTTGAGGGTGTTCCTCATACAGTGCGCCATTTTTGGGGGCTTTGGGCCGTTGGTACTTTGATGGGCAAGACCTTAGATGTGGATCTCATTAGCCTTCGACGCCGTGGTGTTGTCCGGATTCTCGTGGCTATGACCAACTCTCAGATTTTGTCTGAAGACAAAGATGATGCGGGGCCTTTTGTTGCAACAGATGTGCTGGTTAAGCTCAAGGGCTACGCCTTGACGTTCAGGAGGGAGCCAACAGGATACATTCCGGATCCTGACTTTGTCCCATATATCTGGAAACGCAAGGGTGATGATGCTGACGATGAGAGCGGCGCCAAGGAGAAGGACGATGAGATGGACACCTCAGAACACCCATCCAACCATCCGTCGTCTAGTGCTGCTCCGGCGAATAACATTAATGTGTCTCATGGTCTGTCGAGTGGGGGCTCTGGTGGTGCGACGGGAGGTGGTTCTGTGCTCTTGGCTGTCACTCCATTTAACTCCTCGTCGCAGACGCCGAGAGGCATGGAGCATGCCGCGGGTCTTCATAAATCCTCACGAGTGCACCGGCAGGAGTCACCATTGCCTCATACACCACGGGCAATATATGTATCACAGCCGTCGTCGCCTTCTCGGACAGCTACGTCGCCGTCCGCTGCCCTCCAGGCGATGCAGGCCACCGGCGGCTCGGCAGGGCACTCGGTCTCTCCTTCTGATAATGTACAAAGAGCTGCTGAGGTGGCGTCGCAGCCGCCGTCGACGACACGGACGGCACCGTCGAAGCTGGCTGTACCCAAGCAGGTGCAGGGAGCCGGAGGTACTGCGGGGCGCCCCGGTGCGCGTTTGAAGAGCTGGCATCCAGAGGCTGGGGATGAGGCCGTCCAGCAAGCAGCGCAGTTGGAGCAGCGCATGCATACTACAGGAGGGCTGGAACATGAAGGACTACTCACGTATGTACAGCCATGCAGTGTTGCCTCGGGTATTAAGCCATGCAGTGCATCAACGGGCGTGCATCCATGCAGTACTGCAAGCTCGGCGGCTCTTCGGACTCCTGTGGAGCAGGACGCTTCCGCAGCTGCTCCTCAGCATCAGACGGAGCCGGACGTGTCCACCTCTCCTTTCCAAGCTCCTCCCGTGGTCCCGTGTACTGACACGCCATCTTTACTGGCGGCGTCATGTGAACCGGCGATCGAGACTGCCGGGGAGGGGGTTGCTACTCCACCCTCATCCCCTCCTCCGGCAGCGGTGCTTGCGCGACGTTCTTCATCGGAGGTGACACCCACACCCCGGAGTGGCCGTCATTTGGTGGCCGATGATGGTAGGACGGCCACTGACGAGGACTCTTTGACCAAGGCTATGCAGCGTAAAGCAACGCAGAACCTCGACAACCAAGGTACTTCGTCATCACCCAAATCATTTTTATCCTTTTCTACTACATCCATAGTTTCTAAGTTGAATAAAGTGGGTGTTAGTCTAGGAAATAATGAGAATGATATTTCTGTTTCTGCAAACGCTTTGAGACATTTGGAATATGACCGATTAAAGGTTAAACCACGAGTTTCGAGCAAATCTTTCTTCTCACATCTAGATGATGAGGAGCTGCATGCCACATCAGATAGTCAACTACTCGCTCATGTAGTAGGGGAGGTTTCGGACGTGGGCTTGGAGGAGCCCGGGCTTAGTTCATTGATTGAGCTTACAGCTTCCGGTCGTAAATCCAAGTCTGACCGTTGAAAAGAGGTCATAAACCCTCTAAGAGGGTGAAAGTTTCTAAATCTCCTATTGTTTCGTCATGAATGGCATGTTCTTTAATAGCAGGGGTCTTGGTGACTTGGCTAAACATCTATTCATTGCGGAATGTAATAGGGAGTATAATTTAGACTTTTTGGCCTTATCTGAAACGGGGAGACGTGATTTCTCAGTAAGTCTTCTTAACCGTCTTTCTGGCGGGATAGACTATAATTGGATTTCACGGCCACCTCGAGGTCGTTCTGGGGGCATTTTACTTGGCGTTAACACAGGGACTATGGATGTTCTGGCTTCTTCGGAGGATGAGTTTCACATTAAACTCCATATCCGAAACAAAGCTGACAACTTCACATGGTCCCTCGTCGCCGTGTATGGGGCAGCCCAGGATGAGTTCAAGGCTGCTTTTCTCCGTGAATTGGTTAATCTGGCGAAAGATAATCCCTATCCCATTCTTATTGGTGGGGATTATAATTTGCTACGATTTCCAAATGAGAAAAGCCGTGGTAGGTTTGATAATCATTGGCCTTTCCTTTTCAATGCTGTCATAGACAGTCTAGATCTACGAGAGGTTTCCATGACTGGAAGACAGTTCACTTGGGCGAACAGTCTCCCGGAGCCGACATATGAGAAACTAGATCGCGTGTTAATGGATACCGTCTGGGAATCCAAATTCCCAATGGTCTCTGTTCGCGCTCTACCTCGTATAGAGGCTATCTCAGACCATGCACCCATCCTCTTATCTACTGGATTGCCACGACCGCAGCACAGACGCAAGTTCAAGTTCGAACTGGGTTGGTTGCATCGGGATGGATTCCAAGACATGGTCAAGGAGGTGTGGGATAAACCGGTTGCCGGACTTACCCCAATTCACAAATGGAACAACAAAATGCGTGCTTTACGTAAGTTCCTTCGTGGTTGGGCTAGGCACACTGCGGGTATCCTCAAAAAAGAAAAGCTTCATCTTTCAGCTATTATTGATGATTTAGAAGCTTTGGCAGAGATTAGACCTCTCTCTGAGCATGAAATAGAGATCAAGAGTCAATCGAATGCCCAGTTAGCTCGCATGCTACGTGAGGAGGAACTTAAGTGGTACCAGCACTCAAACTCTCAGTTTATCCTGAAAGGTGATTCGAATACGAGATATTTCCATGGTGTCGCCAATGATAGACACCGGAAGAAACTTATTCATTCCCTACATCAGGCGAAGGGCACGATTGAAGGGCATGAGCAACTTAAGTCTTATATAACTAACTAGGAGTGTGACCCGCGCATTTGCGCGGCTAGATGGCCACATATTGAAATTTGTTGGGATTGTTTGTTTTATGTGTTATTAGATCAACAACTAAATAATATTGATTTAATTTATAAACTACATAACTTTGTTACACATTAACTTTGTTATCCTTTTCCCACCCGTAGTTGCCAGTTGGCGTATTGTTGCTGCATTTTTAATTTAATACAATGGCATACCTCAGTGAGCACTCCTATATATGGACGATACTTTACACATGATTTATGGAGGACAATTGAATCAGTCCGTCGATGCATGGCATAGACGGCAGCACACCAATAGATGGGTCATCGTGCAATGGTTGTGCACACTATTTGTCATGTGCACAACATTTCCGACACTTCTATGCATGCACATCTTGCTCTTATTAATTGATTTTAGTTGTTTCTAGACAATGAAATCATTGGTGTATATTGACAAAAAATTCCACAAATATTTTGTTTACCCACATATCTAGCTTTGGGAGGTCATAGTACAAATATTTTGAGCGGAGGCGATGGCCTAGGAACTGTTGGGTTTCTCTGTTATGGCATTTACTCCATTCGTCCAAAATGTAATTCATGTTTATTTGTCCTAAGTTGTACATTTTTTAGTTTCACCAAGTTTAAGGAAATATTTGCAAATCATGACATATACTAATTAGGTCGTTCATTAAATATATTCACTTCAGTAATGTTGGTTAAACTTTAAATTGACTTGAGAAAAGAAATATGACTTACATTTTATTGGTGATTTATTTAACAAACACATATTTTATTAAGGTTTGTGGAAAGCACTAAACGCTTTTTAATTTCTATGGTAAAAAGCGAATAAATACGTATGTCAAACGACTAACTTCGCAGTATTTCCTTTTTGCATTGTCGAGTCCTTGAGGCATAAAAATTCTTCTCTAGGTGATTTTTTTCTTGTACACTTATCTAATTAATGGTTGATGCATGTTGATAACTTGAGACCATGTCACTGATGCATAACTCTTCACTGATTGTTCGGTCGGTAATGTATATTTTAATCTTCAAATATTTTCTTCTCCAAATATTTTCCACAACACATAGTTTTATTTGTGTATATGTTGGGGATATTACCACTGGGCGTAAACCGGCCAGGAGAGGCCGGGTTAACCCCATAAGTAGTTCATTTGTATCTGAAATCCATGAAGACAGACGGTGACGCTTTATGAAGGCCCAGGGCCCAAAGCCGGTTTAAGGCCTGTAGACATAAACCGGCATTGATATGTAAACTTGTGTTGTAAGATAGAAGTAGCAGAGACCGAGCTGGACACGATTATGAGCCGGCCTCGGGATTCTGTAAACCGACGGGCGTCAACCCATGTATATAAGGGGACGACCCGGCGGCGGTTCAAGGATAACAGACAACAACTCGAGACTCAGGCAAAGCGTATTCGCTCCCTGGTCATCGAAACCCCAGCAATTCCATCACAACTAGACGTAGGCTTTTACCTTCATCGTAAGGGGCCGAACTAGTATAAAACTCTCTTGCGTCCCTTGTCCGCTTTAACCCCTTTAAGTTAACCCGTAGCGATGGCTCCACGACTAAGTCCTTTCTCTAGGACATCTGCCGTGACAAAACCACGACAGTTGGCGCCCACAATGGGGCTATCGCACGATGGTTTCAAATTCTTGGAGGGCAACTTTGAAGGACTCAAGGGTTACGCTGTGGGCCGGATGACCAAGAGTCGTCGCGGCAAGCTCTACATCGACGATGCAGGCTGGGGCCCCGAGGCCGGCTCAATCGAGTACGGGTACCGGGTCCCCTTTGGTGGCATACACGTTTTCATTGGCAAGATCGGCGAACCGGGCCCTGAGCCGGACATCTGCACCGACCTCGTCGAAACGGCTCAGCGTGCGAGATCTGCCCGGGTCAAGCCTGTCATGAAGCGTGCCTTCGTGGGAGTTATCCATGGAGGGGAATCTGTGGATAGATCAGAATCTGGTGGTGAGACCGTCGTTTATTCCGGCGACGAGTCATCGATCGGAGAGATCGAGTCGTTATATCAGTTACAAGATGGCCGGATTGGGGGCAGTTCCGATGGCGACAGTATTCCGGACCCCTTTGATCTGCCAAACCGGGTTGCGATCTTCATGGCCGGTACGCAACCGGCGCTCCACTCTTCGACCGCAGCGGCGATGATTTCCGGATCGGCAGCGGCAACAGCGGCCGGGGCAGGAGGCCCTGTGTGACCGCCAGCTCAGGTTCTATCTGATTTGTTTGACGCGTTGGCAACGCTGATGGCGGAGGTTAACCCGGCGGATCAGGATGCACACAATGCTAAAATCGCAAAAGTGAAAGATCAGATCACCCAGGCCAAAGCCGACTTAGCAGCTGAGGATACCAGGATGGCCGCGGAGCGGGCCGCTTTGGATGCACAAGCTTACCGGATTATGCTGGATCAGAGTGCGTCGAACGAAGTCCTGAAGAGGAGGTACCGATCTCGCCTGCCGCTGGTTTATGACGCTAGAAATCTCTTTAACACCCCAGGAGCAGGGACCAGTAATCCGCCCGTGGTAAACCGGGCGGAGGCACCTCGAGCAGGGGCGCCGGTTCAGCCACGTTTGGTGGATCCGCCTCGTCAGAACAACATTGTAACACCGCATGTCCCCACGCGACCGGGTCATTACTCTAAATGGACAACATTGTCGCTGCCGCTTCACAGCTGGCGGCCATCCCGATCGAAGGCGATTCTCCGGCGGCGGTCGAGACGCGTCGGGTTAAGGAGCTTCTTCAGACAGCCTTGGTTCAACAGGAGGCTTATTCATATAGTCGTGATCGGATTCATTCCACTCCCCGTCCAAGCCGGAGTTACAGCAGGCGTATGGATGAACCGGCAATGTCAAGCAATGCGCGGAACCGTGATCCGCCCCGTGGCAATAACCCGGCGGGTGGTGCTGGTGATGCTCAGGAGGTGGTGGACCGGGCTCGGGCACGCAGAGAGGCCGAGTTAGCAGCGCAACATAAAGCCCGTCAGCTTACTCCGGTTCGTCCAACCACATCGGTGGAACCAGGAGTTACCTCTAGTTCTTTGGGAGTGCCGTGTCTCATCCCGGCGTTGCGCAATGTGCGCCTGCCCAAGGATTTCAAGGGCCCGCGCAAGGTGCCGAATTACACCGCCGATTTATCCCCTGAAACATGGGTCGAAAACTATGAGATGGCCATGGAGACGCTGGATGTGGATGATGCGGCATGTGCGAAATACTTCACCATGATGCTAGAAGGGATGGCCCGCACTTGGCTAAAGAGCTTACCGGCTAATTCTATCAGGTCATGGGCCGAGTTGAGAGCCCAGTTTATTCAGAATTTCAAGGATACGTGCAAGCAGCCCATGTCAATTGTGGACTTAGCTGCCTGTGCCCAGGAGGAAGGAGAGTCAACAACCCATTGGGTGCACCGGGTTTCGGAGATTTTGCATTCATCGGACCGCATCACCGCAGTTTTAACATTGGAAGGCAATTGCCGGTTTGAACCCCTGAAGTTGAAGTTGGGACGGCTCAAACGTCATTGTAATGACATGGGGACCCTCATGGCTGCACTGGTGAAGTATGCCGATTCTGATAGTACCAAGGATCCCGAGTCTGACGATGATAAGACAGGGAAGGGAAAAAAGAGCAGCAACGCCAAGGGGCAGCACCACAACCCGACGGGTCATGGAAACGGTGGCAAGCGTAAGGCGGACCATGATTTAGACTTTGTGGCTAATACTAATACACATGACAAGGGCCAGCGACGTAAGGGTAAACCGCCCCAGCGCAGTGGAGGGCCAAGTCCTAACCCGGACCGTTTGTCTTATCTGTTGAACCAGCCCTGTCCAAAGCATGGGACGAAGGAGATTCCGTCCACGCACCTCTGGAAATATTGTTACATCATGCAAGAGTTCAAAAATTCTGATTCTTTCTGGTATGATCATGGACCGGGAGGCGGTTCGGGCCCCGGGTCTCATGGGCCGGTTTATGTTGGAGGAAATTCTGGTTCAGGCTTCCACGGTAATCAGGGTGGACATAACAATCAAAGTAATCAGGGTAACCAAGGTGGCTATAATCATCAGGGCAATCAGCAGCAGCAGCAGCAGTCGGGTTACCAGAGCAACTCGAAGCAGTTGAATAGCGGACAATATCATGTCTTCACCACTAGCTTGGACAAGCGCGATCAGAAGCTTCATAAAAGGGCGGTGAATGCCGTTGAACCGGCGGTGCCCCGTTATTTGCGCTGGTCCGAGCAGCCGATTGTGTGGAGTAGAGAAGATCATCCACCCCGGGTTGACAATCCGGGTCATCTGGCTCTGGTGGTGGCACCTCAGGTGGGAGGTTATAAGTTCACTAAGGTACTCATGGATGGAGGGAGTAGTATCAATATCCTTTATTATGAAACTTTCCGTCGCATGGGGTTAACAGATAAAAATCTTAAACCGTCCAATACGGTGTTCCATGGTGTGGTGCCTAGTAAATCGGCATATCCTGTTGGTAAGATAGTTCTGGAGGTGGCTTTTGGAGATGAGCATGACTCAAGATCAGAAACTTTGACCTTTGAAGTGGTGAAAATCAAAAGCCCGTATCATGCCCTGTTTGGACGGCGAGCTTATGCTAAGTTTATGGCACGGCCTTGTTATGTCTATCTGCAGCTCAAGATGCCGGGTCACAAGGGAACTATAACCATGCATGTGAGCCGCAAGATCGCTCTGGAGTGTGAAGAAGGTGATGCGGCTTATGCAGAGTCGGTTTATGCAACAGAAGAGTTGAAGTTTTACAAAGACAATGTTGATCCGGCAGATATGACTTCATTAAAGAAACCAACTACGGAGCATGATCCGGCCCTGAAATTCAAATCGGCTGATGAGACTAAGCTTGTTGACTTCGTGCCCGGCGATTCGTGCAAGCAATTTAGCATCAGCGCTAACTTGGATCCAAAATAGGAAAGCGCGCTCATCGAGTTCATCCGTGAGAATCGGGACATCTTTGCGTGGAAACCTTCTGACATGCCAGGTGTACCGAGAGAACTCGTTGAGCACACTCTCAATATTGATCCAAAGTATAAACCGGTCAAGCAGTTTCTCCGCCGGTTCAATGAAGAAAGACGCAAGGCTATTGGAGAAGAAGTAGCCAGACTCTTGGCGGCTGGATTTATCATTGAAGTATTCCATCCTGAGTGGTTGGCTAATCCGGTGCTGGTCCTCAAGAAGAATGGCACTTGGCGTATGTGTGTGGACTACACAGATCTCAACAAAGCTTGTCCAGCAGATCCTTTTGCCCTTCCACGTATTGATCAAATTATTGATGCTACGACGGGTTGCGAGCGTTTAAACTTTTTGGATGCATATTCTGGTTATCATCAGATCAAAATGGCAGTTAAGGACCAGGAGAAGACAGCCTTCATAACTCCCTTTGGAGCCTTCTGCTATGTGTCCATGCCCTTTGGGCTCAAGAGTGCCCAGGCGACTTATCAACGGTGTGTGCAGAATTGTCTTCATAAACAGATCGGCCGCAATGTTCACGCCTATGTGGATGATATTGTGGTAAAATCAAGGAAGAAGGAGACATTGATTGATGACTTGAAGAAAACCTTTGATAACCTGCGGGTTTATAAAATGATGCTTAATCCGGCCAAGTGTGTCTTTGGTGTACCTGCAGGCAAGCTCTTGGGCTTTTTGGTGTCTAACAGGGGCATTGAAGCTAATCCGGAAAAGATCAAAGCCATCACCTCCTTGGCTAAACCGAAGTGTATCAATGATGTTCAACGCCTGGCAGGCCGGATTGCCGCGTTGAGCCGGTTTGTCAGTCGCCTTGGCGAGAAGGCCATCCCTTTATATCAGATGCTGAAGAAAACGGATAACTTCGTCTGGAGTGACGCCGCTAATGAAGCATTTGAGGACTTAAAGCGGCAGCTGGCTAATCCGCCGATTCTCGCTGCTCCAGTGGACAAAGAACCATTGTTGCTATATGTGGCAGCTAATGCTCGGGCTGTTAGTGTGGCTATTGTGGTGGAGCGCAAGGAGGCAGGAAAGGAATATCCGGTTCAGCGGCCGGTTTACTATATCAGTGAGGTACTTATTGAGTCCAAGCAGAGGTACCCGCATTGGCAAAAATTGGTGTATGGGGTTTTCATGGCAAGCCGGAAGCTTAAGCAGTATTTCCAAGGTCATCCCATCACGGTGGTCAGCTCTGCTCCTTTGGGGGATATAATCCAGAACAGGGAAGCAACTGGTCGGATTGCTAAGTGGGCTATCGAGCTCGGGCCTCACGGGTTGAAATACATACCCCGAACGGCGATCAAATCTCAGGCACTTGTGGATTTCATCAATGATTGGACAGAATTACAAGCGCCAGAGGAGAAGCCGGATCACACTTATTGGACTATTCATTTTGATGGGTCCAGGCAATTGGAGGGCTCGGGGGCTGGAGTCGTATTAACTTCCCCATGAGGTGATAAGTTTTGTTATGTTCTCCGTTTAATGTTCCCTTGCACTAACAATGCAGCTGAATATGAGGCCCTACTCCATGGTCTTCGGATGGCTAAGGAGATGAACCTAAGCCGAGTTAAGTGCTTCGGTGACTCGGATCTGGTGGCTCAACAAGTGTCCGACACTTGGGATTCCAAGGACCCACTCATGGCAGCATATCGTCGTGAGGTGGATATTGTTGCAGGTCACTTTAAAGGTTATTAGGTGGATCATGTGGACCGGCGGAAGAATGAGGCGGCGGACGCTTTAAGCCGCCTGGGTTCCCAACGTAAACCGGTTCCGCCTAATGTCTTCCTGGATGTTCTGCATAATCCGTCTGTCAAGCTCCCTGGTGAAGAGGATTTGGCTATTCCTGATCCGGAAGCTCAGTTGGTGGCGGCTCTTCATGTTATCCCGGATTGGACGGTTCCATATCTGGCGTATATGAACCGGGGCGAGTTACCAGAGGATGAGACTTTGGCCAGGCAGATAATCCGGCGGTCCAAGTCCATGACTATTATCAATGGAGAGTTACATCATTGCAGTGTGACAGGAACGTTTCAACGCTGTGTGTCTCCTGAAGAAGGCCGTGAAATTTTGCGTGAGATCCACGAAGGAGATTGTGGTCACCACGCCGGTTCAAAGTCTTTGGTGGCCAAGGCGTTTCGTCACGGTTTCTATTGGTTGACAGCTCATGCTGATGCCGAGGACTTGGTCAAAAGATGTGATGGCTGCCAGAAATTCTCAAGGCGCGCTCATGTACCGGCTCAAGAATTGAGGATGATTCCAATCACCTGGCCGTTTGCAACTTGGGGGCTGGATATGGTTGGGCCTTTCAAGAGGTCCAAGGACAAGAAGACCCACCTTTTGGTGGCGGTTGATAAGTTCACGAAGTGGGTGGAGGCAGAGCCAGTTAGTAAGTGTGATGCAGCCACGGCGGTTCAATTCATCAAAAAGGTGATCTTTCGGTTCGGCTTTCCACACAGTATTATAACAGACAATGGTACCAATCTGTCAAAAGGTGCCATGAAGGAGTTCTCTCAACGTGAGCACATCCGGCTTGACGTGTCATCAGTGGCTCACCCACAGTCTAATGGTGAAGCGGAGAGGGCCAATCAAGAGATCTTGAGAGGCATCAAACCCCGGCTTATGGTTCCTTTGCAACGGACGCCGGGTTGTTGGGTTGAGGAGTTACCTTCTGTGTTGTGGAGCATCAATACCACACCCAACAGATCGACGGGATACACACCATTCTTCATGGTTTATGGAGCGGAAGCAGTTCTTCCTAGTGACATCCGTCATGACTCGCCTCGTGTAGCGGCATATGTTGAAGCTGACAACGAGAAGGCACGGCAGGAAGCTCTTGACCTGTTAGATGAGGAACGTGACATGGCGGCAGCCCGTTCGGCGATTTATCAGCAAGATCTGCGTTGTTATCATAGCCACCGGGTTAGAACCAGAACCTTTCAAGAAGGTGATTTGGTGCTTCGGCTCATCCAGGATCAGAAGGATATGCATAAGCTATCCCCCCCTTGGGAAGGACCCTTTGTGGTCAGCAAGAATCTGCACAACGGGTCATACTACCTAATCGATGTTCGAGAGCGCAAAGACTCACGTAAATCGGAGGAGGAGACCAACCGGCCGTGGAATATTGCTCATCTTCGGCCCTAGTATACTTGAGCCATAGGCTCTGCTTATGTACATATTATGACATTGTATATATTATGATCAATATAATAAACCGGAACCTCAGCTAAAGTAGGCTATCTGTTGTTTTTCTTACATCATGTGTGGTTACATGGAGCTTACAAAGCGGCGTCCGGTTTACCCCTTGATTTAGCTTCTCAAAGCTTTATATTACATCACTTGAGGGTTTGGTCGTATTCGAACCATAGCTACACCTCTTGATCGGCGCAATGCCACAGCATCACTTGGGGGCTTGGTCGTATCCGAACCATAGCTACACCTCTTGATCGTCGCAATGCCACAGCATCACTTGGGGGCTTGGTCGTATCCGAACCACAGTCACACCTCTTGATCGGCTCAAAGCCACATCAATCCGGGGCCAAAGAGAGTGTTGTAAAACAACAGCTCAAACATAGGCACCCACTGAGCACAGCTCACAATGTTGCTTGGGGATTCTTTGCTGTCGAAATGAACTAAGAATCTACACCTGTAACAGGCTGAAAGAACATGCGGTGCCCCCATGTTTGGTTTTGGTAATTGATGACAATCTCTATGGACTAATGGTTGCCTTGAGTTATATTTGAAGGATTTGTCCATAGGCATTTCTTGAAGTCCATGTGTTGGTTTCAAGGAGTTTATGTGGTGACCAAGGTGTTATTAAGGAATTATCCAAAGATTGGTCATGTGAGAGTTGAGCTTATTGCAAGCATGTCTTGAAGAAGAAGATTGTGTGATCATTCATGTTTACCTTCAAGACATCATCCAAATGAAGAGAGTTGGAAAGAGTCAAGGTTGATCAAGACTAAGTCAAGAGTGAATCAAGTTGATCAACACACAAAGCGCACAAGATGTACCGAGGGATCAAGCGATCCCATGGTATGGTAAGCATTGTCAATTACGCTTTGTGTACTAACCCATGGTCTTTGTGAGAGTTCTTTGTGGGGTTAGGTTGCGGTGTGCAAGTTCAAGTGAAGCGGGCAAGTTCAAGTAAAGCATCACGAAGAGATCAAATGCTTGAAGCCATTGTGGTGACAATGGACTTGTGAAGATGTGCGGAAGGGTGGCTCACCCATAGTGGAGTATGGGGGAGCAATCAACTAGTCTTCATCGAGCCAACGCAATCTAGAAAGGTGGTCCATCTTTAGGGAGTCAAGATCGTCATCATCTAGCTCAAGTGGACCATGTGCAAGGCAAAGGTTTGCTCTTGATAGGTTTTCTATTTTACCGGTCTCATGATGGTAGTTGGGAGACCGGGTTATAGGATCGATTGCCGTACTATCAAGGGGGGCTCTCGATGAGTAGCTTGATCGTATCATTCGTAGAGAGCTCAAACCATTGCATCCTTGCGTCATCTTTCTTGGTTCTTGTTTGGTTTTTCTCTTTGTGAAGTTTTGGAGCTTATGGTCATCTTGATGACAAGCTCGAGTTCATCGAAAGCGGAGTTCACTCGCATCTTCTATGATGTTTTCGATGTTGGAAGGTTATGCCGGTTCTTCTCGGTTGGAGGTTTCACTCCTCTATTTTGTTGGCATACCTTGTTTTGCTGCTACTCGTTGTCTTGTATCCAACAAGCTTGAGTTTGCTCAATTCGGAGCTCATATGCAGAAGTTATGGCAGTTTTGGATTCCCGTGGAGTATACTTGTTTTCGTGGAAGTGGCTTTAGGATGGTCCCAGCGGTAGTACCGCGGTACCCAGCGGTAGTACCGCTTAGGGGTCACAAGCGGCAGTACCGCTCCGCAGCGGTAGTACCGCTAGTGGGTCCTCAGCAGTAGTACCGCTACAGTACCAGGCCCCTACCGCGTCGACTCGAGGGGTCATTTTTCGTGTCGGATAGTGCGGTACTTCGCAGCGGCAGTACCGCTCACGAGCGGTAGTACCGCCCAACCACCGCGGCAGTACCGCTCGGGTCTGTCACTCTCCTGCCCTCCAGACTCCACGGTAGTACCGCCCGGGGGAGCGGTAGTACCGCTGTGATCAGCGGTAGTACCGCTGCCTCCTGCGGTAGTACCGCCCTCTGCGGGGCTGTTTTGGGGGGTAACGGTTGGATTGTTCCCCCCACTATATAAGGGGGTCTTCTTCCCCATTCTACCTTATCCTTTTGAGCTCGTGTTCTTCCCCCATTGTTGACCTTATTCGAGCTTTCTAACTCTCAATCCCTCCATGGATTCTTGCTAGTTTTTGAGGGAAAAGAGAGAGGAGATCTAGATCCACATTTCCACCAATCACTTTCTCCTCTATGTGAGGGGAACCCCTTGGATCTAGATCTTGGAGTTCTTGGTGTTCTCCTTCTTGTTCTTTCTCTCTTTTTCCTCCCTAGCATTAGTTGCTTCGGTGGGATTTGAGAGAAGGACTTGGGCACTCCGTGTGCCCTTGCCATTGCATTTGGTGCATCGGTTTGAGTTCTCCACAGTGATACGTGGAAGTTACAAGTTGAGAAGCTTATTACTCTTGGGTGCTTTGTGCCCTTGAGCTTGTTCCTCTTGGGTGCTTGGGCGCCCTAGATGGTTGGTGGTGTTCGGAGCTCAATCATTGTGGTGTAAAGCTTCGGGCAAGCGTCGGGGTCTCCAATTAGGTTGTGGAGATCGCCCCGAGCAATTTGACGGGTTCCGGTGACCTCCCCCAAGGGTTGCCAAAGTGTACGGGTTTGGTGACCGCCCCCAAGGCTTGCCATTTGTACGGGTACGGTGACCGCCCTCAAGGGTCCCTTAGTGGAATCACGGCATCTTGCATTGTGCGAGGGCGTGAGGAGATTACGGTGGCCCTAGTGGCTTCTTGGGGAGCATTGTGCCTCCACACCGCTCCAAACGGAGATTAGCATCCGCAAGGGTGTGAACTTCGGGATACATCGTCATCTCCGCGTGCCTCGGTTATCTCTTACCCGAGCCCTTTACTTATGCACTTTACCTTGTGATAGCCATATTGTTTCTTGTCATATATCTTGCTATCACCTAAGTAGTTCTTCTTGCTTAGCATAAGTTGTTGGTGCACATAGGTGAGCCTAGTTGTTGTAGGTTTTGTGCTTGACAAATTAACCGCTAGGTTTATTCCGCATTTGTTCAAGCCTCAACCGTAATTATTTTAAAGCGCCTATTCACCCCCCTCTAGGCGACATTCACGATCTTTCACAGGCTATCAAGCCATGGCTTGGAAGCCTGGTGTATACACCTAAAACCCCGGGTTAACCTGCCTATTTAAGTAAGTCACTCCGCCCAGGTAAACCTGGTATGACCCTTCAAACTTTGACAAGTTACTCTAAAATGAAGACCCTGAACTTGTCAAGTTAAAACGATGATTGGTTAAGGATTGAGGACCATCTTAAAAGGCTTTGCAAAAATGGTTTAACTCAGTGGCCTGGCAGCCCATGAAAAGCCTCGAATTTGGGGCCTGGCAGCCCGTGAAAAGCCTTGACTACAACGGTTTTTATTTGCCTTTTGCTAAGTTTTCCTTATTTTCATAAGATTTGTGGTGTTTTTTAAACCGGTGTTTATCAACCCGGTTAGGCTGTCAACTAAAAGTTGTCAGTACACGATCAAATTATAATCCGGAGACTATCAGCCCGGTCTGGTTTTGACTCAAAGTCACCAGTATGGATTAAACCGGTGTTTATCACAGCCCGGAACGGTTTTCTGATAAACCGGCATCATATAACAGGAGTTACCTCTACTCCGGATTAGGGTTATTACCCTCATTACAAAGTTGGTCAGCCAACACTATGCCTAAAGGTCACATGTATGATATATTTCCATATTTGGTTATCTTTTACAACCTTGGTTATAAACCTTGGTCATATATATATTTGGGTATCATGACCCGCCCGGTGGTAAACCGCCAGGGCGCTTTAAGCTTCTTATCTGCAGGAACAACTTGAATAAATAGCTATGGATTATGAACATCATATCTTAAGCATGGCGGATTAGCACGCATCAGTTGCAGATAAATATGCACGAAGGCATAACAGACCAAGTGTTTTAACTAGCCTATTACAAGGCGTTTCAGTGCCCAAAGGGATAATTGTTTCTCAATAAGCATTGCAGCACATGTTAGACTAAATGGCCCCCGGATTATGATTGCTTATCAGCTTGACCTGACGGCTGCGGATCATCTTGCACCGGTTCATCTTCTTCGTCTCTACCCAGCGGCTGGAAGTCAATAGTTGTCCAGTCGATCCCAGTTAAAGCTTGGAACACAGCTTCGTCGCTTATAAGGGTTGACAGTTCAATATCAGGGGCATAAGTGTGCTTACGGATTGGAGGGATCAGATTTTGCGCTTCAGGAGTCGGTGCAGCAACCCGTTTGTTATTGGTGTCATAGCTCGGCTGGTAAAAAGAAAGATCAGCTTCTTCAGCCAGTTGACAAGCCACTGGACGTACTTCCTGGTTTATGGCGCGGAGATCCTCCTGATCAAATTCTGATCCGTCTTCTTTTAAGCTGGGATAGCCTTTAGCCACTTCTACAGGATCAAGGTCAGGTACCCATGCTTTTGCCCGGGTTAGTGCGGTCAAAGCACCCGCCCTTGCAGCAGATCTCTTTAGCTCTTCTACCCGGGCAGGCAGCATCGACAACCTTGATAAGGTTTCCTTAATTAAAGTGGGGGGAGGCTTGTTGTGTGAAGCGGCACAGATGATCCGTTGTGAACCGGTATATAACTGATCTATCAGTGTGTAGGCGGCCTTCAGTTTCCTCTGTACATCAGAGCCCAGATGGCTAATGCGAGTTCCTGCACCATTGTACACATTAGTATACCAACAACACATGGGAGAGATATGTTGAAAGTATTAAGGGAAAGATGTTTCACCGAACAGATCAGCAGTCATGGCATGAATCTGCCGCTTTACGCCGGTCAGTTCATCAACCACCGGTTTAAGAGCGGCTTCTGCTTTTTCAGCCCTTTTTATCAAAGCGGATTTTTCAGTCTCCCAATCCGCCCGCTCTTTGTGGAAGCCCTCTTTCAGTTTCTCCATAGTGCCTAGAGCACTGGTCAATTCATCCTTCGCTTTGGAGGTTTCAGCTTGCTGGGATTTGAGGTTCTCTTGCAGATCAACGGTTTGGCTTTCGTTCTTGCTCAGTTCAGCCTATAAAGAGACAGATATATAATGAGTTGACAGTACATATTTGAAGTACCAAGCACATAACAAATTATGCCCTTAGTACTTGGGGGCTAATGCATATTTTCTCTTTCTCAGAAATTTCTACAAGTCCCAAGCACAATACAAGTATTAATCTTGGCACTTGGGGGCTAATGTGTGTTTTCTCAAAAACGGTTGGTATGGGAATTCTTCTACAGTCCCGGTTCATCTTTATAAAGTTAAACCGGCCCTTGGGGGCTATACCGGTGAAAGAGCAGTATGGAAAATTTTAAAGAACCGGTTCATCTTAAAGAGGTAATCCGGTCCCTGGAGGCTAAATATGCAAAGTTAAGTTATGACAAAAGTCCCGGTTTAGATTGGTACCATTAACCGTCACTTGGGGGCTACTAGGAGTTGATAAACTGCAATTGGACAAAAGAGAGAAATAGTAGTTACCTCATATCGCTCCTTCATCAAGTTTACCAAACTAGCTTCATAGCACGGCTGGTATATAGACGGTTCAAGAAGCCAGAGTGAATGTCTTGAGCATTGAGATGGGCGTAGCTTGATAAATCGGCATTCCATTTGCCTTTGCCGATAGCAGAGAGCTCGTCCTTGGCAGTATGCTTTGACAAAGCGACAGGATTGCCAGGAGTGGTGTGGCCAGTGCCAGTAATCATAATGTCATCATCTTTGTCATCAGCAGCCTTTACTGGAGTTGGCGGTTTGTCAGTATCCTTAACTGGACTGACTGATTTGTCATCAGTTCGGACAGGGCTGGTTGGCTGGTCTGCATGGCTTGTAGTGTCAACTTGCACTTGTTCGGCAAGGAAGTCATGGTCTTGAGGCGGCGGATCATTAAGCATGGCATCAGCGTCGGTTTCTTCCGGATCTGGAGTTTTTTCCGGTTCAACAGCTACATTATCATCAGCCGGTTTTCTTAACGGAGCCTTCTTGCTGGGTCTCGGCTTGGCGCTGAGGAAAGATAGACATGAGGATCAGTATAGTATGTAAAGATAACACATCAAGAATAAAGACACGTGCATAGCTCACCCAGGAACTGTTTTGAGGGGTGGAAGCTCTGTGGCCGATGACTCGCCAGAAGATGAGTGAGAAGTACCCTGATAATTTGAATCAGACGGGTTAAGAGGCTGGCGGAAACAACCCGCTTTGGGGCATGAAGTGTCAAGGGTATAAGAGATCTCTGATCGGCGTTTCCGAACTGGAGTATTCGGTAAACCGGCAGAGGTAACTACCTGGCCGCTGTGCCGGGTTGTGCGGCGAGCCTCGTGCTGCTGCGTCTTGAAAAGAAAGTTTGGGTCCAAGTAAGCAAGGGGGCGAGAAAATTTTACTTTCCGGTTTGCTTGACGGATTTTTGATGTTGGCAGAGGATCTGAATCGGAGGAAAGAATGGTTACCTCTACGTCATCAGCATGACTGCCTTCAGCGTTGTCCTGATAATAATCATTGTCAATGAGATGTATGAAAAATGAACCAAGAGAGTCAAGTTCTACCTCTGATTCCGGATTACCCACATCGTCATCAGCTGGTAGCTCGGAGGATGCAGTGGTCCTTTTCTTGGCAGGTTTTTTGATAACCTTGGTCTTTGGACGAACTGGCTTGACCGGTTTATCTTGCGGCTTGACCGGTTTGTCTTGTGGTGGTTTCTTGTTCCAGAATGGATCATCACCCTGTCAGAAAATAATCACACTTTCAGAGAATATTTGGACAAAAGACACTTCAGATAAAAAGATTATAGGATTCTTACAGCTGGCGGTTTGTTGAAAGCACAGAAAGGGAGTAGTCCGGTTTGGGCACAGACAGCCTCCGGTTCGTTCAGCATTTTCTTTACAGCCTCAGTGACTTCTGCATCTGTAAGCTGAATGTCAATGTGCCGTTGAGCATCCTTCAAACTCCCCGTATACTCACACATCAAACCGGAGCGCCGGCTTAAGGGCAGAATACTCCAGCTTATCCAGCGATGAGCAAGATCAACTTCTGTCAAACCGTTCGCCATGAAGGCTCTAAGCTTTGATAATTGGGGAGCATAGGTGGCCCTTTCTTTTGCCGTCAACCTCTGAGGAAAAGGATGTGTGTTGCTAAGGCGTTCAGGGCGGTAATCCGGCAGGGGGTTTTCATCAGGTGGAGATGTATCCATGCAATAAAACCAAGTCTGGTTCCACTCTTTGGGGTGACTGTGGAGTTTGGGATGAGGGAAGGTGACTTCCTTCCTTTTCTGAACCGCCATTCCAAGTCTGGTTCCAGAACCGCCATTTTTAGTTTCACCAAGTTTAAGGAAACATTTGCAAATCATGACAGATACTAATTAGGTCGTTCATTAAATATATTCACTTCAGTAATGTTGGTTAAACTTTAAATTGACTTGAGAAAAGAAATATGACTTACATTTTATAGGTGATTTATTTAACAAACACATATTTTATTAAGTTTTGTGGAAAGCACTAAACGCTTTTAATTTCTATGGTAAAAAGCGAATAAATACGTATGTCACACGACTAACTTGGCAGTATTTCCTTTTTGCATTGTCGAGTCCTTGAGGCATAAAAATTCTTCTCTAGGTGATTTTTTTCTTGTACACTTATCTAATTAATGGTTGATGCATGTTGATAACTTGAGACCATGTCACTGATGCATAACTCTTCACTGATTGTTCGGTCGGTAATGTATATTTTAATCTTCAAATATTTTCTTCTCCAAATATTTTCCACAACACATAGTTTTATTTGTGTATATGTTGGGGATATTACCGAGGGCGTAAACTGGCCAGGAGAGGCCTGGTTAACCCCATAAGTAGTTCATTTGTATCTGAAGTCCATGAAGATAGACGGTGACGCTTTATGAAGGCCCAGGGCCCAAAGCCGGTTTAAGGCCTGTAGACATAAACCGGCATTGATATGTAAACTTTTGTTGTAAGATAGAAATAGCAGAAACCGAGCCGGACACGATTATGAGCTGGCCTCGGGATTATGTAAACCGACGGGCGTCAACCCATGTATATAAGGGGACGACCCGGCGGCGGTTCAAGGATAACAGACAACAACTCGAGTAGTGATGGCTCTCTTGCGTCCCTTGTCCGCTTTAACCCTATTAAATTAACCCGTAGTGATGGCTCCACGACTAAGTCCTTTCTCTAGGACATCTGCCGTGACAAAACCATGACAGTATAGATGTATGTAGTTGTAATCAATGGTTCTGGAGAATCTTTTCTATTGTAGTTTGGCAATAACTCATCAATCTATCAACCTTATTTGTGACAAACCTTTTAAATATTGGCTCCTCTAAATTTCATTTGTTAGTTTTTTGTATAAAATATAAATAAATTTGTTTTTGGGTATCATGGGAACATATTGATGCATCATTGTGTCTTACCTTTCATTTGACCCGACGATCATCATCTTTGAGTACATTGCAATCATGACTTTTATCTGCTAGACAAAGTACATGCATATATATTCAATATTTCTTTCCCACGTGCACATTTGCGAGTTGTGTACCGGATCTTGGTTTTCATACATCTCTGTGTGGCTCATTTGTATTCATGTCACATCAATTAGGCTACCTTGGTAAATCAATTTGGGGCAGGTTCTGCACGGGCTAGAAATTCTATTTTTTAACTTTGTTGTGTAATTCCATAAATTCTTACAATGCGAAATATAGTTTTTCAGCAGGGGACTCGATAGTATGTATAAATAAATAGTATGTGGTATATAACTTTTATTCCAACGTAATGAAGGAACACTTCTTGATTATATAAATAATTTTTGAAATGCAACAACATTTCATGATTATGAAAATTCAACTGCACATTTGTTTGGAGTGAGTATGCTAAACTACTACTTTCTCGGTTGGGATATTCTTAGATGAATTGCACATATGTTGGTTTTAGACAGCGACATATGACATCTAATTTCCTACTAAGCCACCTATCAAGTTAAACATGCAAGGTAAAATGACAACACATGTTTAAGATGGGACAGAGAAGAAAGGAGTGTGAGAACACCACAATATAAAATAACTTAATAGAACCAAATTAATTAAGAAACGCATCTAGCTACATATTCTATGCTTATAATTCTAACTTATTCAACTACGGGTTTGTGTAATACATACTGACAACTATTTCTGTTAGAAAAGATATAATCAAGAAAAGAAGACAATAACCCAAAACTTATGGCTTGATCATTTCAGTTGTGACTGTAGCAACACATTGGTAAATTGGGGTTCGGCATCACGTTATGTCGAGCTAAACTGCAAAACCAAATCACACTGTAGCACAAACAGAAGACAAAATTATCTCAACATAAGCAAGCGAATATGTAAGCAATAAGTATATTCAACAAAATATAGGACAGTTTTAATGTAAACTACAACCATTTAAAAACACATTATTTCCTCAAAGTTGCCACCCGTTAACTTTGAAGATCGATGTCAGTATAAGGTATTTATTTAAAACCTACAAATCGAAACCATGGCAGAAAAGTAGATATTAGATTAACCTTATAATCATAGTAATATAAGAGAATAACAAACATAAAAATTAAACTATCTGCAATATATTCTCGAAAGAAAGGTTGTATTGCTTAAACCTAGAGATAGTGTACATGCACCAATCTGATTCTTTGTGTCGTATACCACCACCATATTTCAAATTTCAACTGAACTTATTTTTCGGGTATGGTGTTAAGTGTGAATGAAGTAATCCTGAACAAAGAGAAATAAACTATTGTGGAAGCTAGTGATCCATATAACATGCACATATTAGTTACTACAGATTGGAAATTGCACCAAGAAGTATCTATTCATCACTACAGCCAGGAAGCCAACACTACCAATTCTTGTAGAGCGAGGATAAGTGAGAAAGATTTGGAAATACCATCCATCCGGCTTGCCCTCCTAGCCCCTTGGTCGCACCTCCGTTTCTGTAGTGGCCTCCAAGATGGCAACGCCGGACGTGCAGCCAATGTCGCTCCCAAGGTACATGTTGGCACGCTACTGCAAGACCTCCAGCATTTCACTATTGTGCTGCGGCTCGGTCTAGACGTCATGATGGTGCTCGTCCTCATGGAGCACAAAAGCACGCTTGGTTCTGGAGTCCTTGATCTCCAGAACAAAGCAGCTTGTGTCTGTATCATGTGTCAATAGACAATAATTAATTGGAATAAGGCATGGTGATGATATGTAGTCATGCCGGTGATATTAACAAGTAGATTTTGGAACCATCAATCCAGCATGCCTTGAAGGGGATTTTTCTTTCAGGAAACATATCATACATTAGCATCAAGCCATCAAGACAACACGTACATACTCACCTTCTCTAGGCTAGATGCTTGGTTTTCGATGCGCCCTCCTTGCCACATCTATCTTCTAGTGAGCAGATCAAGGTCTCTTATTGAAGAAGCCACATGTGCTTGTGTGGACCTGCGCCAAGAGACAATAACGGCGATGATTAGGCTGGGAAGACAATGACGTACAATTGATGGGATTGCAGATTGGGAAGCTTCAGCCCACATCGGCTGCTCTTTTTTCATTAAAGAGGTTACAAATAATTACCTCCCTACTTGAATCCGTAGACATCCTGAGAAGGTGCGACAGAAACAATAGCTGGAGCGAGGAAAGATAGGAGGACGATGGCTACCCGATCAAGTCGAAAACGTGATGGTAGAGATGCATTGGGAAAGATGAGGAACACGGATGCTGTATAGATAGTTGATCAGATGTACGTGTCCAAGTTGTCAAAATAAATAAAGAGATGTACGTGTCCTAGTAGGATAGGACTTCCTTTTTTGGTGTTCGCTTGTAGTTGTAGCTTTTTTATCGCTTTCCAGCTTCTGGTAATCCGTACATCCTACGTACATGATCAAACTCTCTCTTTCTTTCCAACGTAATCTTGCACCTTTTTGGATTAATCGTGCACCTTTTTTTAAATAATCTTGCACCTTTGTACATGACCTATGTACGTGTCGTGCAACATATATAACTTTAGGCACGTAACGTAATATTGTTAAATCTCAGCCATAAATATTATTGATCAACGATGCATATTATTTTAACTTATGTGAAAGAACGTGGTGTCTTATTTGACTTCTATTTTAAGTATATAATAGATTATTACAAAAATCTATTCGAAACCCCTGAGGAAGGAAACTTCTCGATGGATGAGTCTCGAATAGATGACATCCCACAAGTTTCTGATGCAGAAAATAGCCTTCTAACACCTCCATTTTCTGAGGAGGAAGTTAGAAAGGCGATTTTCCTAATGGAGCACAATAAAGCTCCGGGTCCAGATGGTTTTCCCGCTGAGTTCTACCAAAACTTTTGGGATGTCATCAAACATGATCTCCTACTCTTGTTTGGCTGCCTTCACGTTGGCCAACTAGAGTTGTTTCGATTAAACTTCGGTGAAATTAATTTATTACCTAAGGTTAATGAGGCTGAAAGGATACAACAGTATCGGCCAATCTGCCTCCGTAATGTTAGTTTTAAAATCTTCACGAAGGTTGCGACGTTTAGACTACATTCGGTTCCTGAACATGTGGTTCGTCCTTCTCAAACTGCTTTCATGCAAGGCAGAAACATCCTAGATGGGGTTGTTGTACTTCATGAAATAGTCCACGAATTGCATCGGAAAAAACTGAATGGGGTAGTTCTTAAAATCGACTTTGAAAAAGCTTATGACAAAGTCAAGTGGTCTTTTCTTCAACAGACTCTCAGTATGAAAGGATTTTCTGCAGAGTGCCGCACAATGATCCATAGCTTCGTGACTGGAGGTAGTGTTGCCATTAAAGTCAATGATGACATTGGTAACTATTTCCAAACGAAGAAAGGATTGCGACAAGGTGACCCAGCATCGCCCATGCTATTCAATATAGTGGCAGATATGCTAGCGGGCATGATTGAGCGTGCTAAGGTTGATGGCCAAATTGATGGGGTGGTGAATCATCTAGTTGATGGTGGTCTCTCCATCCTTCAATATGCTGACGATACAATTCTCTTTATGGATCATGACCTCGAGAAAGCAAGAAATCTGAAATTAATTTTATCAGCATTCGAGCAACTCTCAGGGCTTAAGATCAATTTCCATAAAAGTGAATTGTTTTGTTTTGGCGAGGCTCAAGACGAGGCCCATCTGTATGCTGACCTATTCGGATGCGGGTTGGGCCAGTTTCCGATCACTTATTTGGGGATACCGATACATTATCGGAGACTCACAAATGCTGAATGGAAATACGTCGAGGAGAGACTACAAAAAAGATTTAGCAGTTGGAAAGGTAAACTGCTATCTCTGGGTGGAAGGTTGGTCCTCATAAATTCAGTACTAAGTAATATGGTACTATATATGATTTCCTTCTTCCAGTTGCCGAAAGGAGTTTTACATAGATTGGATTACTTCCGATCGAGATTCTTTTGGCAAGGAGCTAGCGAGAGAAAGAAATATCGACTGGCTAAATGGAGTGTGGTTTGCCGTCCCAAGGACCAAGGAAGGTTGGGCATTTCATGACCTTGAGGTTAAGAATAGGGCCCTTCTCGGCAAATGGTTGTTTAAGTTATTGACGGAAGATGGTGTATGGCAAACCCTCCTTAGAAGAAAATATGTGGGTTCAAAGGCGGTATCACAAGTATACTGGAAGCCTGGGGACTCCCATTTTTGGGCGGGACTAATGGCAACAAAGAAACATTTCTTTCGCTATGGGTCCTTCTTGATTAAGGATGGCTCAGAAATTAGATTCTGGGAGGATAAGTGGCTAGGTAATGCTACACTCCGTGAACAATATCCAGCTCTATACAATATTGTGCGTCACAAGGGTGATACTATCGCCGAGGTTTTGGAATCATTTCCGCCAAATGTGACGTTCAGAAGGGATTTAATTGGACCTAGACTCCAATCGTGGAACATACTACTCCAGCGGTTAGCCACGGTACAGTTGTCACAAGGGTCCGATGTATTTCGTCGGAACCTACATGGGAATGGGAAATTCTCAGTGGATTCTATGTATAGAGCCTTGATCCAGTCTAACGTGCCTGTTGATAATAATAAGAAAATCTGGAAGATGAAGATACCTCTTAAAAATAAAATCTTTTCATGGTATCTTCGTCGCGGAGTCATTATTACTAAAGATAACCTTATTAAGAGGAATTGGCATGGAAGTACACAATGTGTCTTTTGTCCGCATGATGAGACAATAAAACATTTATTCTTCCAATGTAAATTGGCTCGTTCTATATGGTCAGTCATCCAAATAGCGTCTGGCTTGTATCCTCCTTGTAGTGTTGCTAATATATTTGGCAACTCGCTACATGGGATTGATTACAAGTTTAGAACTCTTATCAGGGTGGGAGCGCTTGCCGTGATTTGGTCGCTTTGGCTATGTAGAAATGATAAGGTTTTTAGTGATAAAAGTACTTCTCTTATGCAGGTTATCTATAGATGTACCGGGACTCTTCGTTTATGGTCCTCTCTACAACAAGTGGAGAATCGAGACCTGTTTATGGAGGTGTGTACACGATTGGAGGCTTCGGCGAGGGATATTTTTATCCAACGTGGGTGGCAGCATGATCTTAGGATTGGGCCACCTTCAGTTTAGGCGTTATACAGATTCATTTTCCTTGTATATCGCCTTATTCTTTTATTTTGCCTTGGTGTGAGAACTTTGTTGGCTGTGTGCATCTTAGTTATGCAGAGGCCGGGTGTAATGCTTAAACCTTTTAAGTAATAAAGCGCCCCTTTTCGGAAATGAGGTGCTCAAGGATGCGGCGAAGCTCGCGGCGCAGCTCGGGGAGCTGGCCGGAGGCGAGGAGATGGCGTGGGAGTTGCTGGCAGGGTTTTGGTCGGAGATGATACTTTACTTGGCTCCGTCGGACAACATCAAAGGGCACCTGCAGGCCATCGACCGGGGCGGCGAGCTGATCACGCTCCTCTGGGCCTTGCTCACCCACATCGGGATCATCGACAGGCCCGATGACACCGCTGCAAGTGCTCCAGCCACTGGTGTTTAAGTTTGCTCTGCCTATTCATGCACACGCCGATATGCGTGCTTAGCTGTGTTGATTTCAGTTCCCTTCGTTGTTCTCTTGGTTGTGAGTGTGTTTAAGGTCTTGCTGTTGGGTGTTAGTGATTTAAGTCCTTGTAGCTGGCCCTTAATATTTTTATTTTCTCATTTCTACTATCTAAGAAGAGATGAGAATGTTGGCAAACTCTAGCATATCTCCCTCACCTCGCGTCGATCTCTCTTTCTTTCTCTGAAGAATAACGAGAACAGGAAGAACAGGGAGGTTTGTTGCTGCGTAAAACTTGCAGCTTTTCTGCTCTTCTTCTCTCCTCTTTATTTCCGAAAGCAACAAGGACAACGGGGTCGTGGCCCCTTACATTGCGCCACCACCGATCGTGGTGCTCGTGCCATCCCACGAGCGATCTGGAGGGGGCGCAGGACTCGTTCAAACTCCAACAGAAAACGAGCTAATCTTGCTGCCTGAAACTACCTGACGAAACTGAAGAAAACAAACGACACTAGCCTAAAAACTGCAGACTTGGGTTTATACAACAATCACCCCCTAAACTCTAGTCTGCCTACATTATTTTCTTCATCCCAATCTTGTCACGCAGCTGAATGAATCTGATTCGTCCCAAAGGTCAGGATGTCAGCTAGCTGATCCTCAGTCCTGATGTAGTCGACTTCCATCTTCCCCTCTTCTACGCACTCTCTGATGAAGTGGTAGCGCAAGTCAATATGCTTGCTCCTGTCATGCAGAACAGGATTCTTGCAAAGTGCAATGGCGGACTTGTTGTCCACCAGGAGCATAGGCACCTGCAGCTTTCCGCCGGTGATCTCTGCGAGCAATCTAGCCGCCCACACCCCCTGACAGGCGGCAGTGGTGGCTGCTATGAACTCTGCCTCAGAAGATGAGAGGGCCACCACTTTCTGCTTCTGCAACAGCCAGATGACGGGGCTCTCTCCAATGAAGAACAGCGCTCCCGTCGTGCTCTTGCGATCGTCGATGTCGCTGGCCATGTCGCTGTCGCTGTACCCAAAGAGGTTGGCTCCTCCAGTTCTTCGGCGAGGGAAGTGGCAGCCCAAGCTGCGTGTCCCCGCGACGTATCTGATGATGTGCTTCACCGCCGTCAGGTGTTCGACAGTGGGCGCCTCCATGAATCTGCTCACATAGCCGACAGCATAGGTGATGCAGGCCGTGTGTGCGTGAGGTAGCGCAGCGTCCCCACCAAGCTTCTGTATTCTGTTGCGTCGGTCGGAGCCGCCGTGCTGCCCTTGCTCAATTTCAGACGTGCTTCCATGGGCGTCGGACTCGGGTTGCAGCCAGTCAGTCCAGCCCTCTCCACAATCTTGTCAGCGTACGCGCTCTGAGCGATGGTCACCCCGGCAGCTTCCTGGCGCACCTCGATGCCAAGGTAGTAGGAGAGCAGCCCGAGATCGCTCATCTTGAACGTGCCCTTCATCTCCGTCTTGAAGTTGTCGATCTCCCGCGTGTCTGCTCCGGTGATCACCAGGTCGTCCACGTACACCCCCAGAAGAAGGAGCTCGTGGCCGGACCCACGTGCGTAGACGGCGTGCTCAGAGTTGCAGCGGTGGAAGCCCATGGCGACAAGCGTCGCGTCGAGCTTGGCGTTCCAAGCTCTCGGAGCCTGATGCAGGCCGTACAGCGCCTTCCGCAGTCGAAGCACCTTGTGCTCCTGGCCAGCGGCGACGAACCCCGGCGGCTGCTGGACGTACTCCTCTTCCGCCAGGTCGCCGTTGAGGAACGCCGA
The DNA here is from genome assembly GCF_018294505.1 of Triticum aestivum. Taxonomy (NCBI): domain Eukaryota; kingdom Viridiplantae; phylum Streptophyta; class Magnoliopsida; order Poales; family Poaceae; genus Triticum; species Triticum aestivum. The sequence goes on along the minus strand of NC_057811.1, from coordinate 454,599,540 downwards.
CTTCACGTCCATGTGATGGATCGCCCACCCCTCGTGCGCGGTGAGTGCGAGCAGAACGCGCACTGACTCCAGTCGAGCCACTGGAGTGAAGACCTCGTCGAAGTCGATCCCCTGCCGCTGTGTGAAACCTTTCGCGACGAGCCGGGCCTTGTGCCTGACGATGTTCCCGACGGCGTCCCTCTTCACGCGAAAAACCCATTTGACGCCGATGGCGTGGTGGCCGGCGGGAAGGTCCGCCAGCTCCCACGTTCCGTTCTCCTCGATGGACCCCATCTCCTCAAGCATCGCCCGCCGCCAGCTAGGATCACGCTCCGCTTCTCTGAAGGTGTTCGGTTCTTCAGCAGAGGCGATCAGCAGCTTCTCAGAGTGCTGCTCTGGGCTTCCAGGCTCGTCGAAGAGATCGGCGATGCGGCGGAAGCGGTGTGTGGCGCGGACGAGGTCGTGCACATCGAGCACAGGGGTCCTTGAGGGCGGAGAGACGAACTCCACGCCCACTGGAGTGGTGATCGCTGAAGGAGTGCTCTCTGCAGAGGAGGCTGCCTGACTGCTGTCGGCCGTCGAGGGCGTGTGCGCCGCCGTGGCCGCGGACCCGGCTGCTGACTGGGCATCAGTGTCAGTTGGGGCCTGCGGCGTCGATGGCGTTTGCGGCTCCGGTCTCTCCTCGCCGCCGTTGTGAGTAATCTGCACCTTGTAGACAGGGTACTGAATGGTGAAAAACTCACTCTGCTCCGTCTGAGCTCCATGGGCGGTGTCCACCCAGTTCCAACGAGCGGCCTCGTCGAAGACTGCATCCCTGGTGACATGGACACGCTTGGATGATGGGTTGTACGCTCGATAAGCTTTGCCTCCTTCCTCGTACCCGACGAACACCATCGGTGTGGACCGATCGTCGAGCTTGCTCTGGTGCGGCTTCACCGTCTTCACGTGCACCACACAGCCGAACGTGTGGAGGAAGTGCACTGCTAGCCGCTCGCCGTGCCACGCCTCATACGGCGTCATGCCGATCACTGAGCACGTCGGCGATTTGTTCAGAACGAACACGGCGGTGGTGACGGCCTCCCCCCAGAATTCTCCGGGCATGGCCGTGGCCTTCATCATGCTCCTAGCCATGGCCACCACGGTTTGGTTGCGCCGCTCCACAACGCCGTTCTGCTGCGGCGAGTACGGCGCTGTGAGCTGCCGCTGTACGCCGCGCTCCGCGCAGTAGTCGGTGAAGTCGACGGATGTGAACTCGCCGCCGCGGTCCGTCTGCAGGGCACGCAGCTTGCGCCCTGTCTCCGTCTCCACCCGCGCTTGAAAGCGCGCGATCGCGCCGGCTGCCTCGTCCTTGGACCTGAGCACAGTTACCCACATGTACCTGGACATGTCGTCGACGAGGAGGAGGAAGTAGCGGCGCCCTCCAGCGGTTGCGGGCGTGATTGGTCCACACAGATCGCCATGGACCAGCTCCAGAGTGTCCTGAGCCCTGAAGTTTGCCTCCGCGGAAAAAGAGTTTCGCCTCTGCTTGCCGGCGAGGCACCCGTTGCACACCTGGTCGACGTGGTCGATGGCGGGCATGCCTCGGACCAGCCCTTGCTGAGCTAGCTTGCGGAGAGCCTGGAAGTTGAGGTGCCCGAACCTGGCATGCCACATCCACGCCTTGTCTGTGGCGCATCGTGCAGCCAGACAGACAGGGCGCGCGAGCTGGAGCGTGTACGGGTACAACGCCACTGCGGGTCGGAGAGGGTGAAGACGCCATGCTCGATCTCCGATCTGCACCCGACCTGATCCAGCTGCCCCACACTGATGATGCTGCTCCGGAGACGCGGGATGTAGTACACCCCGCTCAGCACGCGGTGCCCGCCGGAGTGGTCGGTGAAGAGCACGCTCCCGCGCCCCTTGATGTCGACAACTGATCCATCGCCAAACTTGACCGTGCCGGAAACGCGGCGGTCCAGCTCGCTGAAGGAGCCCTCCTCGCCGGACATGTGATTGCTGGCGCCCGTGTCCAGGAACCACACGCCGGTGTGCTCGTCCGTGGCCAGGCCGAGGTGAGCTTCGACGCGCTCTTCATGCAGCTCGACACGATCGCCGTTGACGCCGACGTCCACGGACAGCTCGCACACCTGCGCCATGAGGAGGTGTGTCGGGTCGGCGTCGTCACCGCCATTCCCTTGCGCGAGGAGAGCCTTGGCGTCCTCATCGCGCTTCTTCTTGCGACAGTCGCGCTTCCAGTGCCCCGGGATGTTGCACTAGTGGCACCGGTCGCGATCGTCGTCGTTGCCTGCATTGCCCTTGCCAGAGCTGGCGCCCCGGCCGCGTCCGCCGCCGCCGCCGCGACCGCGGCCACGACCTCTCTGGTGTCGGCCCTGCGATGAGCCGGACCCAGAGCCGCCGGCGTTCTGATCGCCGGTCTTGAGGCGGGCGTTCCACTGCTCCTTTGTCATGAGGAGCCACCCCATCCCATCTGTGGCCTGCTGTAGCTCGTGGCGCTCCTCCGCCGCGTTGAGCCTTCCGGTGAGTTCCTCGACGGAGAGTGTGTCGAGATCCACCAGAGTCTCGATCGATAGAGCGATCTGCGAGAACTGCTTGGGCACTACCGACAGGAATTTACGCACAATTCTTTTCTCAGGAATTGTTTCACCTAGTTGCGCCATTTGTGCCGCCATCGTCGTGAGGCGCATGGCGAACTCGTCCACGGATTCGCCGTCGGCGAACTTGATGTCGCCGTACTGCCTGGCCAGGGTCGCGAGCTTTGCCTCCCGCACCCGCGCCACTCCGAGCCGCATCGTCTTCAGGGAGTCCCAGGCCTCCTTTGCCGTGGCCTTGGCTGCCAGGGTAGGCCCCATCTCCGGTGGCACCCCCCGAAGGATTGCCTCGAGTGCCAGGCGATCTTCGCTCCGCTCGGCCGTGCCCGTCTGGACGGCGTCCCAGAGGTATCGCCCCTCCATCATGACCTGCATCAGCACGGCCCAGTCGGTGTAGTTCGTCCGCGTCAGCTGTGGCCACGCCGCGCTGCCGGTGTCGCGAGCCATCCGCGCCATGGACCTCCCAGCCACGGCAAGCTCGTTGCCGTCGGAGACCCGTGCTCGCGGAGTTGGCGGCAACTTGCTACCACCGGAATCGTCTGGTCCCGCCATGCCCAGGATCAGAACACAGCCCTGATACCAATTGTTGGCAAACTCTAGCCTATCTCCCTCACCTCGCGTCGATCTCTCTTTCTTTCTCTGAAGAATAACGAGAACAGGAAGAACAGGGAGGTTTGTTGCTGCGTAAAACTTGCAGCTTTTCTGCTCTTCTTCTCTCCTCTTTATTTCCGAAAGCAACAAGGAAAACGGGTCGTGGCCCCTTACATTGCGCCACCACCGATCGTGGTGCTCGTGCCATCCCACGAGCGATCTGGAGGGGGCGCAGGACTCGTTCAAACTCCAACAGAAAACGAGCTAATCTCGCTGCCTGAAACTACTTGACGAAACTGAAGAAAACAAACGACACTAGCCTAAAAACTGCAGACTTGGGTTTATACAACAGAGAAGTGTAAGATTGATGAGACTTGGGTGGCATGGTGCAGTTGTTTTCCCGCTCCTAGATTGTGGCCTTTGGAGTGCGAGAGATATGAAAAGTTGGTGTTGGTCTTTCTTGCCGCCGCTTTGGGTTGTGATTTTTGAAGCCTGGATCGTTCTAAACTGTTCCGTAGGTACTGGCCTGGCTTGAAGGCCTGTAGGCCGTGAGCAAGGCCGGAGGAGGCAGACGGCTCCCTGATCGCCGTCCATGTCTTCGAGGGGCGCCCATGCCGGCCGCGGCAGTCCACAGGTACGGAAGCCATGACCAGACCAAATTGAATGGCACACTCAGGGCATGTACAATGAAGGCATCACCAACGTGATGCCCCAGCCGTTACGTAGATTAATTCGTGGTGAAACCACCTGAGTGGATTAATCAACACCCAACGCAGGCTGCAGTACTAGCATCTATCAAAGTGGACCCTACTCTATCCTTTCTTTATCCGGTTCCTCTCATCTTTTTGATACTTTTACCTTTTTCCCGACGAAGCAGCCGGCTCTTCTGCAGGATGCACCGGCCACCTGCAAGGCTGCACCGTTGCATCCATTTGGCATCCGACCTACATGGATACGCGGGGCAGCGGTCCATGTTGGAGCGATGGCCATGCCCTCAAAGGTGACAAACTGTCAACAGATTCAGTAGACGTGACACGGCATCACACCTAATGGTCCAGGCTGCAACCATCATATATATACCGCTATATAGTGTCCGAATAACTTTGAATAACAACCATTGAATGAAGCCGATCCGACGGTGGAGACGTGGCAAATTCGAGTGTTACTGACCATTGGATCTTCTCATTACTTCACCAGTTTCTTTCACGTATAGTATCTAGAAGATTCTATGGTTGAGCTTAAGCCATATGAACATTGTGCACAAAATTCTAAGCAAACTTCTACTTCAATCTAGACTCTTTCATACTCAGGAATTTCCTAACTTCTTTTTCTATCCAAACTATCATTCATTTTACTTCATATTCAAGTCTATGTACCTTCATAAATCATATTTATCTTTGCGGATATAACATTATCTTTGAGATAGCCAAAACAGATACCCGCTCAATATACTTTACAGTAAAAATATGTCTATCTTTGGTTGTAATTTGACTATATGAGCTCCAACACATCTTCTGTCACTAACAAGAGCTAATCCAACAGCCAACTCATGCACTGGAGGAAATCTAACAACCACACTTTCAGAGCCCAGCAATGCAGATGGAAGGACCATCCTGACGTGCCATCGTCAATGCCCACAAGGGCTCCTCGCAGAACAACTCGACTGAGCCCACTCTTGCAAGTGTATCAGAACGGCGAAGGAATGCGACACGAAATGCAGTTCTGGCCAACCCGAGGTACATTCTTTGTGTCTTTTTGCATGAACATATAGTCCTCAATATGTTTGTTGCTTTTATATGAAATGGTCATAGCTTGCATGTCAAATTCACTATTCCAGCTCACAAATGCATTTCTGTATCATAGTAACTTTTGTTGAATCATTATATGGTTGAAAGCTGGCTAGCTTTGCTGTTTTTGCTATTTGACCAGGAAAATATTACTAGATGTTGCTCTCAGCTAGGTTACGGTATATGGGAGCTAGTTTATGCCTGCCCTCCACGCATCTACTTATGATGAATACTACAAAGTCAATAGTTCTGTTCTGTTATTTCCTTTTTAGAACGAAGACGCTAGGGGCGTCTGGCTTTAAATTAATAAAGACCACAACGGAAACAGTTAGAGTATTGACAGTTGATCATTACACGGGCACAACCAAAAGCCCACGACATAAGTAGCAACTAATCACAGGATGGGTTCGAAGCCGGGCTGCGAGCAAATTACAAGACCGAGGCCTAAAGAGGAGCGCGCAGGCTCGCAAGAGAAATTAACACATCCACCCTTAGGTGGGAGGTGTCGGCTCCCTAGCCGCTACGTAGACCTGGTGAAGACGTTCCTGCGCTTGCTTCATGATCTCAGAGTCCTTCTGCTTCGCCAACGGACTCCATTGCTGCAAGAGAATAGAGCATTTGCATATGATGTTAGCCGGGTGCGACGGAAATGATCCTTCGATGGTAAATTTGTTATGAGTGAGCCATAGGGACCATAGCATTGCTCCTATACTAGCCCAAAGCACGCGTTTGTGCTGGCCCTGGACCGAGTCAAGCAGGTCCAAAAGATCGGCAGAGGAGCGCGGGTCCTAGGGGACACCGGCTGCCTCACGCACAACGCTCCACGCAAACCTCGCGAGGGGGCAGCTGAAGAAGACATGGTTTGCGTTCTCGGGATTCCCACATAATGCACAGGGGCCCGTGGCCGGGCCGTTCCGTTTTGCTATGTTGATGGACGTGGGAAGACGGTCTCGGATCAACTGCCAAAGAAAAACCTTAATCTTCAGCGGAACGCGAGCTTGCCAAAGACCTTTCACCTCATGCTGTACCGAGCCTTGGCACAGTTTGTGGTATAAGGACTTGACGGTAAACTTCCCGGAGGCATTGAGGTGCCACGATACCCTGTCAGGCTCCTCAGAGAGCACCACGGGATTTACCAAGTCGAGCAAAGTATCCCACCTTGCTGTTTCCTAGGCGGTCAGATTGCGGCCGAACACGATGGCCTGGGGGGAGGCCAGAGCCTCGACCACACTTTGATTTGGATGTACCACGAGCGCGTACAACTCAGGGAAATCATCCCAAAGGGGGCCCGAGCCCACCCAATAATCTAACCAGAAACGGGCGGAACGCCCGTTGCCGACGTTGAATTTGGCCCCTTGGTCAAAAGCGGGTCTGATCGCCTGTAAGTCTTGCCAAAAAGGAGAGCCCCTTGCTACCCCTTCGAAGAAATTCCCGTTAGGGAAATATTTGACCCTTAGTATATCAGCCCACAAGCCAGTCGCCCCTTGCGAAAGCTTCCAGATCCACTTGCACATGAGCGCAATGTTTTGGAGCCTGGTATTGGTGATCCCAAGTCCTCCCAAGGATTTGGGCCCACACACCGCAGCCCATTTGACCATATGGTATTTGCGTTTAAGGCCCGTCCCCTCCCAAAAGAACCAGGCACGCGGCGTGTCCATTTTGGCATGAACCCCCTCTGCCAACAGGAACAGGCCCATAGCGAACATTGGGAGCGAGGAAAGACTAGAGTTGGTCAGGACCAGTCTTGCCGCAGAGGACATGAACTTGCCACGCCAGGGACTCACTTTCTTTCCCACTTTCCCCGTGAGGGGAGCCCATTCATCGATTGTCACTCTTCGTGGCGCCAAAGGCATGCCTAGATACGTAAATGGGAATTTTCCCACTTTACAGTTGAGAAGATCAGCGATGCGTCGCCCCTCCTCGCTGTCTATCCCCATAGACAGCATTTCACACTTGTGAAAATTAATTTTGAGGCCGGACATCAGTTCGAAGCTTAGTAGTAGTGCTTTCACCGTTGCAATACTATGAGTATCCGGCTGGAACAGTAGCAGTGTGTCGTCTGCGTACTGTAAGTGCGAGACCCCCTTGGGATCAGGTGGCCGACCACACCCTTGATGTGTCCGGCCGAGGTTGCCCTCCGTAGCATAGCCGCGAGGGCATCTACCACAAAATTGAACAAAAACAGGGACATTGGGTCACCCTGACGCAAACCCCGTTTGTTCCGGAAGAAGTTACCCACTTCCCCGTTGACCGAGATCGCAGTTTGGCCACCCGAGACCAGCAGCATGACTCGGTGGACCCACATGGCCGAGAAACCCCGGCACAACAGAACATGACGCAAACAGTTCCAGTTAACGCGATCATACGCTTTTTCGAAGTCTAATTTAAGAAGGATTGCCGGTTCCCTAGTGCGTTTGAGTTCGTGAATGATCTCCTGCAGCGCGAGGGAGCCCTCCAAGATGTTATGACCTCGGATGAAAGCCGTTTGGGTGCCGCTAATGATAGAGTGAGCAATCAGAACAAGTCGGGTTGTGGTTGCTTTGGAGCAGATCTTGAAAGGGACGTTAATAAGCGCGATCGGCCTAAATTGTCGTATGTTGTCAGCGCCAGCTACCTTAGGGATTAGCGAGAGGATCCCAAAGTTGAGCCTGGCAATATCAACCATCCCGCGCATAAAACCGTTGCATACCTCAAACAGAGGCCCCTGCAGGATAGGCCAAAAACGCTTGAACATGGCCACGGGCCACCCGTCCGGGCCTGACGCAGTATCAGATTTCATGCTGCTAAGAGCCGCATCAATTTCCTCGGGCAAAAAGGCGAGCCCCAGCTCCTCATTTTCCCGGTCGGTGACGAGTTGGGAGGGGTCCCACAGGTCAGCGTGTATCCCTGCACGCTGCTCCTCGCTCGTCCCCATGAGCTGCACGTAGAAATCATAGACATGCCGCACTATATCCGCCTAAGCCAACAATAACCCCTGATCAGACTGTAAGCGGAGAATCGTGCATCTACGCCGTCCCCCGTTGGCGTAGGCGTGGAAATATTTCGTGTTAGCGTCCCCTTTGAGTGTCCACTTAAGGCGACCCCGACGCCTCCAGTACTCCTCTTTTGCACGAAGCAAGGACTACACCTGGTGCTGCAGCGCATAGCGACGAGCCCATTCTTGTTCTGAAAAAGGCCGCGCATCCGCCTGTTGATCAAGGCTTGCAATCTCGCCAAGGATACCCTCCCTGAGCATCCTTTCCTGGCAGCCCACGTTGGCCCCCCAACCCTTGAGGCTGGCCCGGAGGCGGCTCCCAACCGCGATCCAAAATTCCATCAGGCCCCGCTGGTTACCCACCTGGCTAACACAAGAGTGCCACTTCGCCCTGAAGATGGAGTCAAAGTCTGGGTTTTCAAAACAAGCAGTTTCAAAGAAGAAACGTGGGGTTCTACGAATCCTATCCTCCCCTGAGGATAGAATTAGGGGGACGTGGTCTGACCCGATCCTGGTCTCAGCGACTAGCGAGCATAGAGGGTACACCAGCTCCCACTCAGGCGAGATGAATACCCTATCTAGCACCGATCGCACCGGGGCCAGCTGCTTGTTCGTCCAAGTATAGCGCGCCCCCGACCTAGCCACCTCCCTGAGAGCCATGGATGCGATAGCATTATTAAACATGGCCACCCTTGGCTAGTTAATATTGTCATTGTTCTTATCCGCTCCCGAGCGAATCAGATTAAAATCCCCCCTGACCACTAGAGGAATGAGCGCAGAGCTCACAGAGAGGACTTTCTGTTGCAATTCGCCCAAAAACTCGGGCGAACGCGAGTGGTCAGCCGGACCGTATACCTGGATCACTACCAGCTCCTGCTGAGACTGACGGTGCGAATGTGGCCGGCTAGGAAAAAGGCGCCAGCATCCCATGCCAGCACCTCATATACTGCTTGGTCGAAGCCAAGAAGCATTCCCCCGGAGTGCCCGATCGCAGCTAAGTGATTCCAAGAAAACCTCTCCAGGGGGTCAATAGCCAGCAGCTCATGATGGCGAAAGTCCACCTTGATGGTCTCCTGCAAGGCCACAATGTCTATACCCTCTTTTCTCATAAACTCCTTGAGCTGTGTACGACGACCCACGTGGCCGAACCCACGAATATTCCAAAATATAGCCCGCATCTAAATAATTCTATTGCGAAGGCGGATGCCTCTCGAGGACACCGCTTTCGCCACACACCTCACCTTGGCTCGGCAAGGCGAGGGAGGGGGGCAACCCCTGTTGCCAAAACCCCCTCATCGGGACGGACCACCAATGAATGGGAAGCCCCTGCCTCCTGCACCAGCTGATCCTCACGCGCCGCAGCCGTAGCTGCAAGCACTGATTGCGCCCGCTCTGTCGCGCGCAATAGAGGCAGCAGCTCGCTGTCGGTGGGAAACGACACCTATGGGATCACAAGAATCCCTACTACGGTTGCCGGGGCGCGGGGTTGTGAGAAGAGAAGGATTAGCAGTCAACACAAGGATCATTTACCCAGGTTCGGGCCGCGAGGATGCGTAATATCCTAGTCCTTCTTTGGTTTGTATTTCAGAGAATTCTTGAGCTCTCGAACTAGCTATGGTGGCTGCGTAGTTCAAAAGAGCCGAATCCCTCTCCAGTATGCCAAGGGCCTCCTTTTATAGTCGGAAGGGGCTGCCACAGTGGCACACAGGAGGTGGAAAGGCCTACAGTGCTGCGAGCTTATCGCTCGTGTTACAGGACAAGATGCATTTAATGCGTAGCTTAGGTGTCCCTTAGCTTTATTGGGGACGAGAACGAGGCCCGTCCCGTCCGTTGCCGCCTCGCCTTGCTTCGACACGTGCCCAGGCCAGCGGTGCATGCGGCGCCATGTAGGCAGGCAGGCAGCTGAGGTGGCGCGATGGTAGGGTCTTCACGAAGATCTGCATGCCACCACGCAGGTGCTTGCTGAGTTGGCGTAGAGGCCGCCCGTCGCCACGCAGGTGCCTGCCCAGCTGGTTGAGCTAGCAGCTGCTTGGGGACGGCGGTGGAGTCTTGGTCGACGCGGGCCTGGCTGTGGCCCCGCTGACGCCCTCGGCAAGGGCCTTGTCGGGGGCCCAGCAAGGGTCTTGCCGTGGCGTTGCAGTCATCCCCGGCAAGGGTCTTGTGGATCTCCTCGGCAAGGATCCCGCTGATACGTCTCCAACGTATCTATAATTTTTGATTGTTCCATGCTATTATATTATCTATCTTGGATGTTTATGGGCTTTATTTTACACTTTTATATTATTTTTGGGACTAACCTATTAACCCAAAGCCCAGTGCCAGTTCCTGTTTTTTCCCTTGTTTCAGTGTTTCGAAGAAAAGGAATATCAAACGGAGTCGAAACGGAATGAAACCTTCTGGAGAAGTTATTTTTGGAAGGAAAGCTACCCGATAGACTTGGAGTGCATGTCAGGAAAGAAACGAGGGAGCCACGAGGTAGGGGGGCGCGCCCACCCCCCTAGGGCGCGCCCTCCACCCTCGTGGGCCCCTCGTGGCTCCCATGATGTACTTCTTCCTCCTATATATACCCATATACCCTAAAACGATCAGAGAACATAATAGATCGGGAGTTCCGCCGCCGCAAGCCACTGTAGCCACCAAAACCCAATCGGGACCCTGTTCCGGCACCCTACCGAAGGGGGGATCCCTCACCGGTGGCCATCTTCATGATCCCGGCGCTCTCCATGACGAGGAGGGAGTAGTTCACCCTCGGGGCTGAGGGTATGTACCAGTAGCTATGTGTTTGATCTCTCTCTCGTGTTCTTGATTTGGCACGATCTTGATGTATCACGAGCTTTGCTATTATAGTTGGATCTTATGTTTCTTCTCCCCCTCTACTCTCTTGTAATGGAATGAGTTTTCCCTTTGAAGTTATCTTATCAGATTGAGTCTTTAATGATTTGAGAACACTTGATGTATGTCTTGCCGTGCGTATCTGTGGTGACAATGGGATATCACGTGATTCACTTGATGTATGTTTTGGTGATCAACTTGCGGGTTCCGCCCATGAACCTATGCATAGGGGTTGGCACACGTTTTCGTCTTGATTCTCCGGTAGAAACTTTGGGGCACTCTTTGAGGTTCTATGTGTTGGTTGAATAGATGAATCTGAGATTGTGTGATGCATATCGTATAATCATACCCACGGATACTTGAGGTGACATTGGAGTATCTAGGTGACATTAGGGTTTTGGTTGATTTGTGTCTTAAGGTGTTATTCTAGTACGAACTCTAGGGCTGTTTGTGACACTTATAGGAATAGCCCAACGGATTGATTGGAAAGAATAACTTTGAGGTGGTTTCGTACCCTACCATAATCTCTTCGTTTGTTCTCCGCTATTAGTGACTTTGGAGTGACTCTTTGTTGCATGTTGAGGGATAGTTATATGATCCAATTATGTTATTATTGTTGAGAGAACTTGCACTAGTGAAAGTATGAACCCTAGGCCTTGTTTCCTAGCATTGCAATACCGTTTTCGCTCACTTTTATCATTAGTTACCTTGCTGTTTTTGTATTTTCAGCTTACAAAAACCTATATCTACTATCCATATTGCACTTGTATCACCATCTCTTCACCGAACTAGTGCACCTATACAATTTACCATTGTATTGGGTGTGTTGGGGACACAAGAGACTCTTTGTTATTTGGTTGCAGGGTTGCTTGAGAGAGACCATCTTCATCCTACGCCTCCCACGGATTGATAAACCTTATGTCATCCACTTGAGGGAAATTTGCTACTGTCCTACAAACCTCTGCACTTGGAGGCCCAACAACGTCCACAAGGAGAAGGTTGCGTAGTAGACATCAAGCAGTTTCTGGCGCCGTTGCCAGGGAGGTGAGTGCTTCAAGGTATATCTTTAGATCTTGCATTCGAATCTTTTTGTTTCTTGTTTTAGCACTAGTTTAGTTTATAAAATAAAACAAAAAAAATGGAATTGAGTTTGTCTCATACGCTTCATCTTTTAAATATCTTTTGTGAGTATGATGGAAAGGAAAATTGTGCCAAAGTGTTAGAAGAAGAATGCATTAAAATGCTTGGCACTAAATATTTGAACGATGAGCATGATTGCAATGTTGTTAGTATGAACTCCTTGAATATCCATGGTACTAATGATGATTGCACTAGTTATGATGAAAATGTCTCCTATAAACATGTAAATTTTTGTGGAGTGCATTAGGTTTGCAAGTACACACCAAATAGGGAAGATAGATATTGCAAGAGGCATAAGTACTTAGAAACTAAATTGTTGCAAGAAAGGCTAGATGATTGTGCTGAAAATTTAAATTTTCTTGGCCGTACTTGTGTACTTTGCAATGAACAGGGTCATTTAGCTTTCCGATGCAAATTGTTTCATGATCTAATCATGTCCAAAAATTGTGATGACTTGATTTCCCTTGCACATTATAATGAACTTAGTTTGCTTATGGGCTACGAAGAAATGAAACGTATAACTAAGCATCTTCCAGAATTTTCCCGTTATAAACTTCTTGACTTTGATGTAGAGGAAATTTATATGTATTGTGCGGTGAATTGCATTGAAAATCCTTATATTGCCAATTACATAAAGAAAATAAAGCAAATAGAAGATGAAGAGAATACTAATGAAAGGGAAGAGACTTCCCAATATCCTCCTATTATTTCTTATGATGAATCAGGTAACGAGGAGGAGACTTCTATTCAACCAATCTCATCAATAAGGAGTTCCAAAAAGAGGATTGAACCCACACATGATGTGGTGAAGAAGAAGAAAAGGAAAAGGAAGAGAGGTAAAAAGATATCTCTCCCAAATAATGTTGCTCCTATTATTGTTGTGCCTCATGAAAATGAATCAAAAATAATTGTGGAAGATGATGCACTTGATGATGATCTCGTTATGCCTATTGCTTGTTGTGATGATTATGATTTGGAAGATAATGATACTTCTTATGATCTTGAAAATCTTTTTGGCACTTGCTTGTAAGAATATGATAATTGCTATACTATTGGTGTTATCCATACTATTAATGATGAGAGTGATTATGCTTATGATATGAAAAGGCCCAAGCTTGGGGATGCTATGTTTGATGAAGATGATGTTTTTGAGAATATATTTGCTGCAATTAATGTTTGTCCCAAGCTTGGGGAGGCTACGTTTGATGAAGATGATATTTTTAGTCTCCCAAGTTTTGATATGCAACTTTATAATGATGATAGCATGCCTCCTACTTATGATGATTATATTGATGAAAGTGGGTTTGGAAGAGTTTCAACTTTAGGAAGTAATGATCCCACTATTTTGGAGGATGTTGAATCTTATAATATTTGTGAAAGTGGATCTGGAGAGGTCATGACTTTATTTAGTGATGTATCCACTATTTCGGAAGAGGTTTCAATTGATTATGATGAGAACAAAGTTGCTACTTATGATGATTATTGTGATGAAACTTATGCTATAAAAAGTAGTGATGATTATATTTATAAAACTTGTCATGATTATGAGTACCCTTTCTCTGAACATTACTCATTTAATGTGGAAACAATTTATAGTATTCAAGTCTCTTATGATACTCCCACTATTCCGAATGAGAAGAATTTTGCTTATGTGGAGAGTAATAAAATTTCTATGCTAGTAGATCATGAAAATAATGATTTAGGTGCTGGTTATATTGTTGAATTCATTCATGATGCTACTGAAAATTATTATGAGGGAGGAATATATGCTTGTAGGAATTGCAATAATATCCAGTTTCCTCTCTATGTGCTTAAAGTTTTGAAGTTATGCTTGTTTCACCTTCCTATGCAAGTTGATTCTTGTTCCCATAAGTTGTTTGCTCACAAAATTCCTATGCATAGTAAGTGGGTTAGAATTAAATGTGCTAGTCATATTCTTCATGATGCTCTCTTTATGTTTCAATTCTTATCTTTTATGTGAGCATCATTGAAATCATCATGCCTAGCTAGGGGCGTTAAACGTTAGCACTTGTTGGGAGGCAACCAATTTTATTTTAGTTTCTTACTTTTTTGTTCTGTTTAGGAATAAATAATCCATCTAGCTTCTGTTTAGATGTGGTTTTGTGTTTTAGTTAGTGTTGTGCCAAGTAGAACCTTTGGGAAGACTTGGGTGAAGTCTTTATGATCATGCTGTAAAAAACAGAAACTTTAGCGCTCACGAGATTTGTTTCAACTTTTTACTGGAGAGTGCTTTTTAGTTTATTATTTTTGAAGATGTTTACTAGACAAATTCCTCAGGTCCACCGATTTATTTTAGAATTTTTGGAGTTCCAGAAGTTTACGTTTGATACAGATTACTACAGACTGTTCTGTTTTTGACAGATTCTGTTTTTCGTGTGTTGTTTGCTTATTTTGATGACTCTATGGCTAGTAAAATAGTCTATAAACAATAGAGAAGTTGGAATACAGTAGATATTACACCAATATGAATTTAGAATAAGTTCACAACAGTACCTAAGTGGTGATTTATTTTCTTATACTAACGGAGCTCATAAGATTTTCTGTTGAGTTTTGTGTTGTGAAGTTTTCACGTTTTGGGTAAAGATTCAATGGACTGTGGAATAAGGAGTGACAAGAGCCTAAGCTTGGGGATGCCCAAGGCACCCCAAGGTAATATTCAAGGATAACCAAGAGCCTAAGCTTGGGGATGCCCTGGAAGGCATCCCCTCTTTCGTCTTCGTTCATCGGTAACTTTACTTGGAGCTATATTTTTATTCACCACATGATATGTGTTTTGCTTGGAGCGTCATTTTATTTTCTTTTGTTTTGCTTGCTGTTTGAATAAAATACCAAGATCTGAAATTCTTAAATGTTAGGGAGTCTTCACATAGTTGCATAATTATTCGACTACTCATCGATCTTCCCTTATATCTTTCGGAGTAGTTTGTCATTTGCTCTAGTGCTTCACTTATATTTTTTAGAGCACAACGGTGGTTTTATTTTGAAAAAATAGATGAACTCTCGTGCTTCAGTTATATTATTTTTAGAGTCTTTAGAACAGCATGGTAATTTGCTTTGGTTATGAATTTAGTCCTAATATGATGGGCATCCAAGATGGGTATAATAAAAACATTCATATAAAGTGCATTGAATACTATGAGAAGTTTGATTCCTTATGATTGTTTTGAGATATGAAGATGGTAATATTAGAGTCATGCTAGTTGAGTAGTTGTGAATTTGAGAGATACTTGTGTTATAGTTTGTGATTCCCGTAGCATGCACGTATGGTGAACCGTTATGTGATGAAGTCGGAGCATCATTTATTTATTGATTGTCCTCCTTATGAGTGGCAGTCGGGGACGAGCGATGGTCTTTTCCTACCAATATATCCCCCTAGGAGCATGTGCGTAGTACTTTGTTTCAATAACTAATAGATTTTTGCAATAAGTATGTGAGTTCTTTATGACTAATGTTGAGTCCATGGATTATACGCACTCTCACCCTCCACCCTTGCTAGCCTCTCTAATACCGCACACTTTACGCCGGTATCATAAACCCACCATATACCTTCCTCAAAACAGCCACCATACCTACCTATCATGGCATTTCCATAGCCATTCCGAGATATATTGCCATGCAACTTTCCACCGTTCCGTTTATTATGAAACACTCCATCATTGTCATATTGCTTTGCATGATCATGTAGTTGACATTGTATTTGTGGCAAAGCCACCGTTCATAATTCTTTCATACATGTCACTCTTGAGTCATTGCACATCCCGGTACACCGCCGGAGGCATTCATATAGAGTCATATCTTGTTATAAGTATCGAGTTGTAATTCATGAGTTGTAAGTAAATAAAAGTGTGATGATCATCATTATTAGAGCATTGTCCCAGTGAGGAAAGGATGATGGAGACTATGATTCCCCCACAAGTCGGGATGAGACTCCGGACGAAAAATAAAAAAAAGAGAAAAAAAGAGGCCATAAAAAAAGAGAAGGCCCAAAAAAATGAGAAAAAAAGAGAGAAGGGACAATGTTACTATCCTTTTACCACACTTATGCTTCAAAATAGCACCATGATCTTCATGATAAAGAGTCTCCTATGATATCACTTTCATATACTAGTGGGAATCTTTCATTATAGAACTTGGCCTGTATATTCCAATGATGGGCTTCCTCAAAATGCCCTAGGTCTTCGTGAGCAAGCGAGTTGGATGCACACCCACTGAGTTTCTTTTGTTGAGCTTTCATACACTTATAGCTCTAGTGAATCCGTTGCATGGCAATCCCTACTCACTCACATTGATCTCTATTGATGGGCATCTCCATAGCCCGCTGATACGCCTAGTTGATGTGAGACTATCTTCTCCTTTTTGTCTTCTCCACAACCACCATTCTATTCCACCTATAGTGCTATGTCCATGGCTCACGCTCATGTATTGCGTGAAGATTGAAAAAGTTTGAGAACACCAAAAGTATGAAACAATTGCTTGGCTTGTCATCGGGGTTGTGCATGATTTAAATATTTTGTGTGATGAAGAAGAGCATAGCCAGACTATATGATTTTGTAGGGATAACTTTCTTTGGCCATGTTATTTTGAGAAGACATAATTGCTGAGTTAGTATGCTAGGAGTATTATTATTTTTATGTCAATATGAACTTTTATCTTGAATCTTATGGATCTGAATATTCATAACACAATTAAGAAGAATTACATTGAAATTATGCCAAGTAGCATTCCACATCAAAAATTCTGTTTTTATCATTTACCTACTCGAGGATGAGCAGGAATTAAGCTTGGGGATGCTGATATGTCTCCAACGTATCTATAATTTTTGATTGTTCCATGCTATTATATTATCTATCTTGGATGTTTATGGGCTTTATTTTACACTTTTATATTATTTTTGGGACTAACCTATTAACCCAGAGCCCAGTGCCAGTTCCTGTTTTTTCCCTTGTTTCAGTGTTTCGAAGAAAAGGAATATCAAACGGAGTCGAAACGGAATGAAACCTTCTGGAGAAGTTATTTTTGGAAGGAAAGCTACCCGATAGACTTGGAGTGCACGTCAGGAAAGAAACAAGGGAGCCACGAGGTAGGGGGGCGCGCCCACCCCCCTAGGGCGCGCCCTCCACCCTCGTGGCTCCCCTGACGTACTTCTTCCTCCTATATATACCCATATACCCTAAAACGATCAGAGAACAAAATAGATCGGGAGTTCCGCCGCCGCAAGCCTTTGTAGCCACCAAAACCCAATCGGGACCCTGTTCCGGCACCCTGCCGGAGGGGGGATCCCTCACCGGTGGCCATCTTCATCATCCCGGCGCTCTCCATGACGAGGAGGGAGTAGTTCACCCTCGGGGCTGAGGGTATGTACTAGTAGCTATGTGTTTGATCTCTCTCTCTCTCTCTCTCTCTCTCTCTCTCTCTCTCGTGTTCTTGATTTGGCATGATCTTGATGTATCGTGAGCTTTGCTATTATAGTTGGATCTTATGTTTCTTCTCCCCCTCTACTCTCTTGTAATGGATTGAGTTTTCCCTTTGAAGTTATCTTATCGGATTGAGTCTTTAATGATTTGAGAACACTTGATGTATGTCTTGCCGTGCGTATCTGTGGTGACAATGAGATATCACGTGATTCACTTGATGTATGTTTTGGTGATCAACTTGCGGGTTCCGCCCATGAACCTATGCATAGGGGTTGGCACACGTTTTCGTCTTGATTCTCCGGTAGAAACTTTGGGGCACTCTTTGAGGTTCTATGTGTTGGTTGAATAGATGAATCTGAGATTGTGTGATGCATATCGTATAATCATACCCACGGATACTTGAGGTGACATTGGAGTATCTAGGTGACATTAGGGTTTTGGTTGATTTGTGTCTTAAGGTGTTATTCTAGTACGAACTCTAGGGCTGTTTGTGACACTTATAGGAATAGCCCAACGGATTGATTGGAAAGAATAACTTTGAGGTGGTTTCGTACCCTACCATAATCTCTTCGTTTGTTCTCCGCTATTAGTGACTTTGGAGTGACTCTTTGTTGCATGTTGAGGGATAGTTATATGATCCAATTATGTTATTATTGTTGAGAGAACTTGCACTAGTGAAAGTATGAACCCTAGGCCTTGTTTCCTAGCATTGCAATACCGTTTTCGCCCACTTTTATTATTAATTACCTTGCTGTTTTTATATTTTCAGATTACAAAAACCTATATCTACTATCCATATTGCACCTGTATCACCATCTCTTCGCCGAACTAGTGCACCTATACAATTTACCATTGTATTGGGTGTGTTGGGGACACAAGAGCCTCTTTGTTATTTGGTTGCAGGGTTGCTTGAGAGAGATCATCTTCATCCTACTCCTCCCACGGATTGATAAACCTTAGGTCATCCACTTGAGGGAAATTTGCTACTGTCCTACAAACCTCTGCACTTGGAGTCCCAACAACGTCTACAAGGAGAAGGTTGCGTAGTAGACATCACCCGCCGAGTGTCGCCGTCTTCTGGTTCTCATCTGATCTCATATCTCTATGTTCTTGACAAAGATTTGCCTTCTACCACGGAGGTGCCTCCTGAGCCCTAGTTCCAATGTGGTTGGTTGAGTTGGAACCCGTGGGCTCAAGGGTGGCTTGCTCTGTTAGCATCGGGCAAGTTGCCCCCGCAAGGCTCTTGCCGGGGCTGCAGAGGCTGCCCCGGCAAGGGCCTTGCCGGGGGAGTCCACCTCGCCCTCTCGCTCTTTGGTATCTTTGGTCTTAGCGTTGCCTTGGTCATCTTGTGCTTCGTATTCTCTCCGGCTCCCCTCCTTTGCCCTACTTAGTGTGGCCGTGGCATGCGTCTCCGACTGCCCGTGCACAAGTAAAGGGGTACAAAGGATTGCCCCTACTTTTGTACACCGACAGGAGCCCCCGGGCCTGGGCCACACATAAGCGCGACATGTTGTTGGGCCAGGCCCAGAACGGTGCGCGGGCAGGCGGGGTGGATTTTCACCACAGTAACTCTTCGTCCGCTGCGCTTCCCCACGACCCGTGTTGAACGCACGCCATGGAGGATCGTGCGTGACATGGGGGGCATGCGTGGGGCGGCTCTCGCACACATGCGTCACATCGCGGTAAAGAGGCGGCTCGCGCCTTCCCCATAAAAAGAGGGAGGCGTGGAGGCGCGGTTCATTTACTGGATGGACTTGGGTCGCAGTCTTCAAGGCGCCCATGCCCCCCCCATCACGGGGCGGGGAACGGTCGCCTCACCCGTCTTTTCGACCCTGCTCGCTCGCCACGTGTCCTTCATGCGAGTGGCGGGCATTGGAGGCGGGAAACCGCTGATTGGTGCAGTGGGTCGGTCCTGATTCCCTGCGCCTCTGACGGCTGGATTGGCTGAGTGGGCTGGCCGAGCCTCGACCCCGCCCCTTTATAAGGAGGGGGGAGGGGGCGTCGTCCCACATTCCTTCAGCATCCATCCTGCTCCACCTCCGCTTCTTTCTTCCACCTGCCATGGCGAGAGGAGGCGCTGGGCCTTCGACGTAGGCGGCGAGGGTTGCTGCTCGTCAGCGCGTCCCTCCTTCCCATGAACCCGTGGCGGCGGAGCCAGCCATGAGAGGAAGGGGGAGGGGGCGTGGCCGAGGTCGCCGAGGCGGTTGGGGGAGAGGGGGACGAGGTGGTGCGGCGGTCGTGCCTCTGCCAACGGTGCCTCCCGCGATGGAGGGTCACGTCTGGGACCAGCCCCGCGAGTTCTTCATCAGGCTGCGCCGCCACTGCATCGTCGTCTCCATCTCCCACCCCTTCGCTAAGGAGATGGAGCTCGATCCGCCCTAGACCCTCAGATTGCACATGAGGGGCTGCGGGACCGGCGGTACGTGGGTCGACGTCAACTTCCCCGCTCCGCATGTTATGTATCTCCGTCGTGGATGGAAGACATTTGGTCGCATCCATAGCCTGACGGTGGGGCTCGTCCTCTACTTCAAGTTAATGCAGGGCGGCCTACTCTCCGTCAAGGTCTTCAGAGATCTTGGATCTTGCTTGAAGTGCTGTGTGGAGAGCTCCTCCGACGATGAAGATTCCTCCTCGAGCGAGAGTGACGAGGAGGACAGCGACAGCGACGACGAGGGAGTCGGGCGGCAGGATGCCAACCCCGACTTTGACTGATCGCGTCGCCCCTCCCTCGGCCTCGCGCCCTGCCGAGGGCCTTCCTCATCAAGCTCTCCATCGGCGCGTTCCCCATCGCCTCCTTGGGCAGCTGCCGTAGGAGGGCCGGAGAAGGCGAAGAAGGCGGGCGGCGGCTGTCTGATACGTCTCCAACGTATCTATAATTTTTGATTGCTCCATGCTATATTATCTACAGTTTTGGACATTATTGGGCTTTATTATCCATTTTTATATTATTTTTGGGACTAACCTATTAACCGGAGGCCCAGCCCAGAATTGCTGTTTTTTGCCTATTTCAGAGTTTCGCAGAAAAGGAATATCAAACGGAGTCCAAACGGAATGAAACCTTCGGGAACATGATTTTTAGGAAGATTATGATCTGGGAGACTTGGACCCTACGTCAAGAAACAAAAGAGGAGGCCACGAGGTAGGGGGCGCGCCCACCCCCCAGGGCACGCCCTCCACCCTCGTGGGCATCCTGTTGCGCCACCGACGTACTCCTTCCTCCTATATATACCTACGTACCCCCAAACGATCAGATACTGAGCCAAAAACCTAATTCCACCGCCGCAACCTTCTATACCCACGAGATCCCATCTTGGGGCCTGTTCCGGAGCTCCGCCGGAGGGGCCATCCATCACGGAGGGCTTCTACATCAACACCATAGCCTCTCCGATGAAGTGTGAGTAGTTTACTTCAGACCTTCGGGTCCATAGTTAGTAGCTAGATGGCTTCTTCTCTCTTTTTGGATCTCAATACAATGTTCTCCCCCTCTCTCGTGGAGATATATTCGATGTAATCTTCTTTTTGCGGTGTGTTTGTTGAGACCGATGAATTGTGGGTTTATGATCAAGATTATCTATGAACAATATTTGAATCTTCTCTGAATTATTTTATGTATGATTGGTTATCTTTGCAAGTCTCTTCGAATTATCAGTTTGGTTTGGCCTACTAGACTGATCTTTCTTGCAATGGGAGAAGTGCTTAGCTTTGGGTTCAATCTTGCGGTGTCCTTTCCCAGTGACAGTAGGGGCAGCAAGGCACGTATTGTATTGTTGCCATCGAGGATAATAAGATGGTTTTTTTTTCATATTGCATGAATTTATCCCTCTACATCATGTCATCTTGCTTAAGGCGTTACTCTGTTTTCATGAACTTAATAGTCTAGATGCATGCTGGATAGCGGTCGATGAGTGGAGTAATAGTAGTAGATGCAGGCAAGAGTCGGTCTACTTGTCTTGGACGTGATGCCTATATACATGATCATACCTAGATATTCTCATAACTATGCTCAATTCTGTCAATTGCTCAACAGTAATTCGTTCACCCACCGTAAAATACTTATGCTCTTGAGAGAAGCCACTAGTGAAACCTATGGCCCCCGGGTCTATCTTCATCATATTAATCTTCCAACACTTAGTTATTTCCTTTGCTTTTACTTTGCATCTTTATCACAATACCAAAAATATTATCCTATCATATCTATCAGATCTCACTCTCGTAAGTGACCATGAAGGGATTGACAACCCCTTATTGCGTTGGTTGCGAGGATTTATTTGTATTGTGCAGGTACGAGGGACTCACGCGTAGCCTCCTACTGGATTGATACCTTGGTTCTCAAAAACTGAGGGAAATACTTACGCTACTTTGCTGCATCACCCTTTCCTCTTCAAGGGAAAACCAACACAGTGCTCAAGAGGTAGCACTGTCAACCCGGTGTACGCGGGCACCGACGCCTTCGTCGCGTATTGCCGGGCCGTTGCCTCATCTTCCAGCCCCTCCGCCGGCACCGGGATGCTCTCTTGGCGCCTTCTGTCGGTGTCAAAACCGGCGGATCTCGGGTAGGGGGTCCCGAACTGTGCGTCTAAGGCGGATGGTAACAGGAGGCAGGGGACACAATGTTTACCCAGGTTCGGGCCCTCTCGATGGAGGTAATACCCTACTTCCTGCTTGATTGATCTTGATGATATGAGTATTACAAGAGTTGATCTACCACCAGATCGTAGAGGCTAAACCCTAGAAGCTAACCTATGATTATGATTGTTGTTGTCCTATGGACTAAACCCTTCGGTTTATATAGACACCGGAGGGGGCTAGGGTTACACAGAGTCGGTTACAAGGGAGGAGATCTACATATCCGAATTGCCAAGCTTGGCTTCCACGCAAAGGAGAGTCCCATCCGGACACGGGATGAAGTCTTCAATCTTGTATCTTCATAGTCCAACAGTCCGGCTGTCCGAGGACCCCCTAATCCAGGACTCCCTCAGTAGCCCCTGAACCAGGCTTCAATGACGATAAGTCCGACGCTTAGATTGTCTTCGGCATTGCAAGGCGGGTTCCTCCTCCGAATACTCCATAGAATATTTCGAACACAAGGATCGTGTCCGGCTCTGCAAAAGAAATTCCACATACCATCGTAGAGAGTATAATATTTCCAAAAATCTAATCTGCTGACAACTTTTCATAACGTGACATCACGCCATGGCCCGGTCATTATTCGAACCGTTTTTCTCAACCAGCTACTGCACATATTGCGAGGCGGTTTTCTTGGCACGTCTTGTCGAAGCAGAGATCGTGTCCCCTTATCACGGGATTCTCATTAATACGGGTGTGGGTAACCCAACCGCGCCATCAATCACGGCGCTTGGGGAATAAACGAGTTTACCAGGCAAGTGGGGAGGCGTAGAATCCCTGCTGCCTTTATAAGGGGATAAGGACTCCCTTTCACACCCACGCTCTCTTCTTCCCGATCCATTCCCCTTCGCTCGAGCTCCAACGCCCGAGCGTTCGTCTTCTCCGCCCACCAAGGTCTTCCGAAAATGTCCGGATCCGGAGCAGGAGGCAAGTGGATGGCCTCTACCGTCCAGGAGAAGGATATCAAAAAGCTTCGGGAGGCCGGGTACCTGGCCAAGAAGACCAGCCACCGTCTCCCGACGGCGGGACAAATTGTCCCTACTCCGGAACCCCACGAGAGGGTTGTATTCTGCCCTCATTTTGTCCGCAGTCTAGGGTTTCCCCTCCACCCGTTCGTTCACGGCATCATGTATTTTTACGGGATCAATTTTCATGATCTACCCCCCAATTCCTTCCTCAACATCTCGACATTCATCGTCGTGTGCGAGGCTTTTCTCCGCATCTCGCCACACTTCGGCTTATGGCTGAAGATCTTTAATGTGAAGCCCAAGGTGGTGAGCGGCGAGCATGCCGAGTGCGGGGGCGCTATGGTGAGCAAGATGCCCAATGTCACATGGCCAACAGGTACTTTTAATGATTCCGTCAAAGAGTTGCAACAGCAGTAGTTTTACATCACTGAGCCGCGCGGCACGGAATGGGCCGCTGCTCCAGAGTTCCGATCCGGAGCCCATCTGCGGCTTACGTCCTGGCCCAAGAAGGGCCTGAACTGGTCTTCATTCGACGAACTGTCAGTGCTCCAGACACGCGTTAAAGATATGGAAGAAAAGAAAATCGAACTTGTCAATGTAGTCCAGGTGATGTTAGTTCGCCGAATCCTGCCTTGTCAACACCGGATTTGCAATCTATGGTTATTCGATCCGGCCAAGCACCAGACCATGTGAGAGCTCTTTGGCTCCTCACACAAATATATCCGGAAGGTGCTTTTCAAGTCCGGCAAATCATGGCCGGACTCGACCGAGGACCACGGGTACCAACTGTCCCGCCCTGCAAGCTCAGTAAGTTATTATATGTTTTATCCGCATAACCCAAGGGAAATGCTTAATATATTTTCCTCAACTCCCCTAGGGATGGACGAATCCACTGTCCGGCCCCGCTGCCCGAAGAGCCGGTCGGCCCACTTCTGACGAAGATGCTGGTCCCGGCGCCGAAGAAGAAGGCCGAGAAGGAGGCCAAAAAGACCCGGGGTGGCCTTCGTCGCCGCGGCACTTCAGACACAATATCCGAAGGCTCCAACGTCCATTCTGCCTCCGAAGAGGACGAGGAGGAGGAGGAAGACGAATTCCCAGCGGGGGGAAGAAAGAAGAGGGCGACCTCCATACATTTGGAGGCTGAATCGCTAAAAGGGGAAAGCTCCTCTTCCGGAAGAGTCCACTGCCGCCGCCGACAGCAGCCCGGGGTGGCATCCCAGGGCCCAGCCCCTGGTGAACTCGTGAGTATAAAATCCGAACACGTTTATGCATCCAGACTCATCATGGCATAATATTTTAACCTGAGCCATAATTTTTGTAGTCCGGCGAGGTCCCGCACCGAACGATCCTCATCAGAGGATTTGCTGAGCTCGGATGCTATGGAGAGCGGGACGCCCCCGAAGGCCCCTTCCCCCAAATATGTTAATAATACCGAGGCTTCGTCCCAGAAGGACCCCGACCAAGGAGGGGGGGAAGAGATCGTGAAAGCGGCGCCTGGAGGTCAAACTTCAGGGGCCGGAGACATGGGGGGGGGGGATATTCCCATGGGAGTCGACGACAGGAGCCATCTTGAATTCGGCTCCCAGTCGGACGCAATTCCGAAGACCAATACGGCTCCAGAATCAAGCAGGCAGCCTCCCTCGGCTGGAGGGGGCGTGCCTGTTCCACCGGCAATCTCTGTCCAACTAGAGGTGCCGAATGTTTTGTTGGCGGCGCTGAAGAGCGCCTCCATCGTCGATGAACACCGTGCCCTGATGGGTGCGGTGATTAAGGAGATTCAGTCTGCTGAGAGTGGACTGAATGAAGCCTGTATCAGCTTATAAGAGGCTTTGAGGCATGTTTTATGAGGTTTCGAAGAGTGTCATAGTATGGATAGTAGCCCCTGATACACTGACAGAGGATCAATTTTATGTTCGCAGGAAGACTCACTTGATGACATCTATCTCTCTTCTTTTATAAGCAGGCATCTGCAGTGGCTGCTGCCTCTCATACTGCGGAGGTCTCCGGACTGAATCGAAGTCTGGAGCGGGCCAAAGCAGAACTTGGCCAGTTGAAAAGGCAGTTGGAAGATAAACAAGTTATGCGTAAGCCTTGTTCGCGTTCCGTGCGAACGAATTTCCAGTATGATAAAATATGTTCCATGATTTTCGCTAGGGACGATGACCGAAGTCGAGGCTCTTAAGAAGGCTGTGGCCGAGGCCGAGAAAAAGGCAGCCGCAGAGCAGGCTCTTCGTGAGAAGCACGAGGCCAGGGTTATTGAAGCTGAGCAGGAGCTTCAAGAGGCCGTTAAAAAATGCGAGACCTTGGAGCAGAGTTTAACGGAGAAAGAATCCGAACTCACCAGGGCTCATCAGGCCGCGCGCGATGCCTAGGGGGAAACCCAAGGCACCCTGCAGGAGATCCAAGAGGCGAGGAAGATCGCGGCGGGTAAGGCTCTTTTCCATGTAAATCAAGTATTTGAGGAGAAAATCATGTTTCTAATTTTGAGTTCTGATTTCTCCAGGGGTGTTTGCGGAACTGTCCACAGCATATCGGATGCCGCCCAATTCTACCGAGCCGAAGAAAGGAACACTGCGGATAAGCTCTTCTGGTCGCAGTATCTGGCACCGAATTATCCGTTGCCTTTTGCTGATCAACTGAAACAGCTGATCGAACTGCATAAAGCGGCGGAACTAGCCATGAAGGATTTGGTTATCTGGCTATGGCCTGCCGAGCCGATTCCAAGAAGCTACTTCTGGCTCGTGAAGCAGCTTGTAAGTGCCTGCCCTCGACTTGACGTCATCAAGCGGTCGGTCTGTATAGAGGGTGCGCGAATGGCCTTCGCCCGCGCAAAGGTGCACTGGGGGAAGATGGATGCTGAAAAGCTGATGACCGAAGGACCGCCAGAGGAGAAGGAGCACCACAAGCCCGAATTATATTATGAAAGTGTCCTGATAGGATCCTGCCTTGCGGCGGAGCAATGCACCAAGGACATTATATTTCCATGAATACAATCATGTTGTCCTTTGTAATGTTGAACAAGGTCATTTCTATTATTTATTGCCTGTTATATAAAAGTTTATCCTCCTGCACGGCCGTTTTATATATTAATCCTGAGAGTTGGCCAGTCGTCGGCTTCTGCCCCCACGTGGGAAGTACGGGGGTGTTCGGGATAAAGCTGATCACTCTTTATCCCAGTTTTGGGTCCTTCGAAGGAGGTGTTCAGCACAACGAACCATGCAATCGGACTATAGGGCTTTATCACTCTCACTTAGCCATAGGAGCTTTAGAAAAGGAAGGTAGGCGCAACCCCTGGTGTTCGGAAGACCGCACGAGGGGCTCTATAGGCACCTGATCGGAAGAAAAGCCGATCCATCGCACGCTGCATTGGTTATGGCATTATGCGGGAGGAATCCTTAAAGATTTTACAACCTCTCGAACAGCTGACCAGCTCTCGCCGTATCATGACAGTCAGTTTTCGGCTTTCTCTACTGAGGTGCTCGTCCGGAAGAACCGGGACACAATCGCAGTAGTTCTCCCTGTGCCGCCTTAGCCGATATAGCGGAACGTAAGGCAGCAAAACATGGGAGCCGGGCAAACCCAACATTTGACCCAAGACATGATTCGGAGCTGATGCATATAATGCTATAAGTTCGGGGTGCCGAACTTCCATGAAGGTGTTCGGACTTTATTGCCGTATTATGGGTAAAACGAAGGCCCTGGCATATTTAAGGCATATCACGGTGTACGGATGCCACTTGAAAAAATAATTTTAATAATAAATAACAACAGATAAGCGTTATATAAATCCACATGTTGTATTTTGAATAGTACGTCGATGCGTATGAGTACAGGTAATGTGACAAAAAGAATGACTGTGGAACTTGTTGAGACCGGGGGGAAGAAGCTGTGTGTGGATCCGGAGTATAGTCGGATGGTTATCGCGGGGAATATCTAAGGATTCCCTTGCGCGTTCGAGCTGCTTCCATATCGCCAGTCCTGGTCTGCGCAAAGTTGAACCTGCAAACAAAATGTAAGAAATGCGTGTGTGCCACAGAGCGGTTGAGCCGCGGTATGTGGCCTGTCCTGGCCTTCGCCGGAGTGTTTAATTGAGCTCTGGACGAGCCGGGCTATCCTGCCGCGAAGTAGTTCAGAGTCCTTTGGCGGTGTCCGGGAGCCTGGCCGTCGACTCGAGGTTCGATTGAAAGGTGCCACTCGTTGCTTCTGTTGTTAAAGCAGCGGTATACTCTTTGGTATCGAGGGAAAGTTCGGCCTTGCCATTAACCGTGATGACGCCGCGCGGACCGGGCATCTTGACCTTACGGTAGGCATAATGTGGTACCACGTTGAATCGAGCAAATGCGGTTCGTCCGAGCAGTGCCTGATAATCACTGCAAAAGGGGACGATGTCGAAGATTAACTCTTCGGCACGGTAATTGTCTGGTGATCCGAAGACTACCTCAAGGGCGATGGAGCCTGTACAGCTGGCCTCCACACCTGGTATAATACCTCTGAAGGTGGTTTTAGTGGGCTTGTTCACCGAATGATCGATGCCCATCTTGCGCACTGTGTCCTGGTAAAGCAGGTTTAGACTGCTACCTCCGTCCATAAGGACTCCTGTGAGGTGGAACCCGTCAATTATTGGGTCGAGGACTAGTGCGGCTGGATTGCCCTGATTGGTGTTAACAGGACGATCCGTGCGGTTGAAGGTGATCGGCCCTAGTTTATATTGTGGGACGACTGGTTCCGTTAAGTCGACATCCCTAAGGGTGCGCATCCGGTCCGGGTTGTAGGTGCCGTTTACCACGTTCACCGTTTGGATTTGCGGGGGAATTTCTTTTGCCCTCCTGTACTTGATGATCTGGGCTCCTCGTCACCGTCGTCGCTTTGAGACCCCTTATCTTTGTTTTTGGCGCCTGACCTGCCAACTTGTTTGAAGACCCAACATTCTTTGTTGGTATGATTGGCTGGTGTTCCTGGGGTGCCATGAATTTGGCATGGGCGGTCGAGTATGCGGTCCAGACTGGACGGACCCGAATTGTCATTTTTGAGTGGACCATTCCGCTGACTGGACTTAGAGCCCCTAAATCCGACATTGACTGCCGTATCATCGGCGTTTTCACCATTTTTGCGGCGCTTGTGTTTGTTGCGTCGGGGTTTGCTGTTGCTATCTCTGGCTTCTAATGTGCCAGGGTTGCTTGCTGGGTTGTTGCTACGGGCCAACCAGCTATCTTTGCCTGCGCAAAAGCGGGTCATGAGTGTCGTGAGGGCTGCCATGGATTTTGGCTTCTCTTCGCCGAGATGTCGGGCGAGCCACTCGTCACGGATGTTATGTTTAAAGGCCGCTAGGGCTTTGGCATCCGGACAGTCGACAATTTGGTTCTTTTTAGTTAGGAACCGAGTCCAGAATTTCCTGGTTGACTCTCCGGGCTGTTGTGTTATGTGACTTAAATCTTCAGCATCCGGTGGCCGCACATAAGTGCCCTGGAAGTTGTCCAGGAATGCGTCCGCCAGGTTCTCCCAACTTCCAATGGAGTTTGCCGGCAAGCTATTCAGCCAATGCCGAGCCGGCCCTTTGAGTTTTAGCGGGAGATACTTGATGGCGTGTAGATCATCCCCGCGGGCCATGTGAATGTGGAGGAAGAAATCCTCTATCCATACCGCGGGGTCTGTAGTGCCGTCATATGATTCAATATTCACGGGTTTAAACCCTTCTGGAAATTCATGATCCATTACTTCATCAGTGAAGCATAGGGGGTGTGCGGCGCCTCTGTAGCGGGCTATATCATGATGTAGTTCATATGAGTCTTGTCTGCTGTGATCGGCCCGGCCGGATTTGCTTTTAGTATATCCGGCATGATGGTTGTCGTCACGCGTTGGGGCGCGCCCCCGTGATCCGTAGACCGATCTTTTAATATGTCCTGATTTGTTTTCCAATACGTCTCGCAGGTCCTGCGTGTTACCCCGGGCCTTGGTATTTTTGTTTAACTGGCGACGGGGTGCGGGCTGGACTTCGGCCTGATATGCCGCTTTGTCTCGGCCACGAGGTGGCCGGTCAGCCGCATCATACGCTGGGAGCGTAGGCTTTAATGCTTCCTCCTCGATTTGGGGTAGCAACCTGCGCTTTGTGTAACTTTTGGTTGGGCGCTCGAGTTCGTATTCATCAGCTGCCAGGACCTCGGTCCATCTATCCGTTAGCAGATCTTGATCAGCCTGAAGCTGCTGCTGCTTTTTCCTCAGGCTTTTTGCTGTGGCTATAAGCCAGTGCTTGAAGCGCTCCTGCTCGACGGGATCCTCATGCACGATAAATTCGTCGTCGCCGAGGCTCGCCCTGTCTTCGGAGAGGGACATGTAAGTGTCATCTTCTGATTCTCCATCTATCGCCTGTTTCTTAGGGCTAGCTTGCCCATCCTCCTGCTCGAAGCCTGGCTGGAGGGGATTGTCTTTGTCTTCGGCACTATCTGCAGCATTATTGTCTCTTGTGTCGGTATCGCTGCTTTTGCTATGGCGAGACTTAGAGCGGCGCCGATGACGCCGGTGCTTAGATTGCTTCTCGAGGGGATTATCCTCTATTGCCTTATTGCCATCGCTTTCTTTGGGGGTGTCCACCATGTATATATATCATATGATGAGGTGGCAGTCCAGTGCCCTGATACGTCTCCAACGTATCTATAATTTTTTATTGTTCCATGCTATATTATATTCTGTTTTGGACATGATTGGGCTTTATTATACACTTTTATATTATTTTTGGGACTAACCTATTAACCGGAGGCCCAACCCAGAATTGCTGTTTTTTTCCTATTTCAGAGTTTCACAGAAAAAGAATATCAAATGGAGTCCAAACGGAATGAAACCTTCGGGAACGTGATTTTCGGAACGAACGTGATCCAGAGGACTTGGACCCTACGTCAAGACATCAACCAGGAGGGCACGAGGTAGGGAGGCGTGCCTACTCCCCTAGGGCGCGCCCTCCACCCTTGTGGGCCCCCTGTTGCTCCACCGACATACTCCTTCCTCCTATATATACCTACGTACCCCCAAACCATCAGAAGCGACCACGAAAACCTAATTCCACCGCCGCAACCTTCTGTACCCATGAGATCCCATCTTGGGGCCTTTTCCGGCGTCCTGCCGGAGGGGGCATTGATCACGGAGGGCTTCTACATCAACACCATAGCCTCTCCGATGATGTGTGAGTAGTTTACTTCAGACCTTCATGTCCATAGTTATTAGCTAGATGGCTTCTTCTCTCTTTTTGGATCTCGATACAATGTTCTCCCCCTCTCTCGTGGAGATCTATTCGATGTAATCTTCTTTTGCGGTGTGTTTGTTGAGACCGATGAATTGTGGGTTTATGATCAAGTTTATCTATGAACAATATTTGAATCTTCTAAATTCTTCTATGTATGATTGGTTATCTTTGCAAGTCTCTTCGAATTATCAGTTTGGTTTGGCCTACTAGATTGATCTTTCTTGCAATGGGAGAAGTGTTTGGCTTTGGGTTCAATCTTGTGGTGTCCTTTCCCAGTGACAGTAGGAGCAGCAAGGCACGTATTGTATTGTTGCCATCGAGGATAACAAGATGGGGTTTATATCATATTGCATTAGTTTATCCCTCTACATCATGTCATCTTGCTTAAAGCGTTACTATGTTCTTATGAACTTAATACTCTAGATGCATGCTGGATAGCAGTCGATGTGTGGAGTAATAGTAGTAGATGCAGGCAGGAGTCGGTCTACTTGTCTCGGACGTGATGCCTATATACATGATCATACCTAGATATTCTCATAACTATGCTCAATTCTGTCAATTGCTCAACTGTAATTTGTTCACCCACCGTAATACTTATGCTCTTGAGAGAAGCCACTAGTGAAACCTATGGCCCCCGGGTCTATTTTCCATCATATTAATCTCCCGACAACAAGCTATTTCTGGCGCCGTTTTTATTTTACTTTCTTTACTTTGCATCTTTATTATAAAAATACCAAAAATATTATCTTATCATATCTATCAGATCTCACTCTCGTAAGTGACCGTGAAGGGATTGACAACCCCTTTATTGCGTTGGTTGCGAGGATTTATTTGTTTGTGTAGGTGCGAGGGACTTGTGCGTGGCCTCCTACTGGATTGATACCTTGGTTCTCAAAAACTGAGGGAAATACTTACGCTACTTTGCTGCATCACCCTTTCCTCTTCAAGGGAAAACCAACGCAGTGCTCAAGAGGTAGCAAGAAGGATTTCTGGCGCCGTTGCCGGGGAGTCTACGCAAAAGTCAACATACCAAGTACCCATCACAACTCCTTATCTCCCGCATTACATTATTTGCCATTTGCCTCTTGTTTTCCTCTCCCCCACTTCACCCTTGCCATTTTATTTGCCCTCTCTTTTCCGTTTGCCTCTTTTGCCCGTCTTTTGTTTGCTCGTGTGTTGGATTGCTTGTTTATCTCGATGGCTCTACCAAGATTTGGTGATCCTCACCTTAAAAGGCTAGAAGAGATCAAAAGCAACGTTAGGAGTTTCATGGTCTTACAATTTGAACATAACAATCTCTTTAGAAACGAGCTTAAGGAACAGAAAGGCTTTATGATTTATATGAATAAAGAGCTCGATGATATGTCTAAAGAATTTGATGGTTTGAGATCCCAAATTGCTCATCTTGAGAAGTTAATAGCTGAAATTTCGGATAAGCAGGCCACCTTAGTTAATAAGATGGCCGCCAAGCCGGAAAACTTTGAAAATAAAGATGAAGATCTAAAGGTTATTGATGTGTCCCCTATTAAATCTTTGTTTTGTAATATGAATCTTGATAATGATGGGACTAAATATGATCCGCCTTTACCTAGAAGGCGTTCCAAAAATTCGGAGTTTTTAGATCTTGATGCTAAAAGTGGGGTTGAAGAGATCAAACATTAGATATTAATGAACCCACTATTTTGGATTTCAAGGAATTTAATTATGATAATTGATATATTGTATTTCCTTGTTGCAAACCGTGCTAAATTCTCCTCATGCTTATAGTCAAAATAAAGCTTTTACTAAACATATCGTTGTTGCTTTGATGCAATCTTATGAAGAAAAACTTGAGTTGGAAGTTTCTATCCCTAGAAAACTCTATGATGAATGGGAACCTACTATTAAAATTAAAATTAAATATCATGAATGATATGCTTTGTGTGATTTGGGTGCTAGTGGTTCCATGACTCCATAGACTTTGTGTGATTTGCTAGGTTTCCGTGATTTTGATGATTGCTCTCTAAACTTGCACCTTGCGGATTCCACTATTAAGAAACCTATGGGAAGAATTAATGATGTTCTTATTGTTGCAAATAGTAACTATGTGCCCGTAGATTTTATTGTTCTTGATATAGATTGCAATCCTTCATGTCCTATTATTCTTGGTAGACCTTTCCTTAGAACGATTGGTGCAATTATTGATATGAAGGAAGGGAATATTAGATTCCAATTTCCGTTAAGGAAAGGCATGGAACACTTCCCTAGAAAGAAAATAAAATTACCATATGAATCTATCAAGAGCCACTTATGGATTGCCTACCAAAGATGGCAATATCTAGATCTATCCTTGCTTTTATGCCTAGCTAGGGGCGTTAAACGATAGCGCTTGTTGGGAGGCAACCCAATTTTATTTTTAGTTTTTTGCTTTTTGCTTCAGTTTAGGAATAAATCTTTGATCTAGCCTCTGGTTAGATGTCTTTCTATGTTTTAATTAGTGTTTGTGCCAAGTTAAACCTATAGGATCTTCTTGGATGATAGTTATTTGATCTTGCTGTAAATTCCAGAAACTTTCTGTTCACGAAAATAATTGTTAAAAATCACCAGAACGTGATAAAATATTGATTCCAATTGCTGCTGATCAATAAACAAATTTTCTAGGTCGTCCTATTTTTGCTGAATCTTTGGAGTTCCAGAAGTTTGCGTTAGTTACAGATTACTACAGACTGTTCTGTTTTTGACAGATTCTGTTTTTCGTGTGTTGTTTGCTTATTTTGATGAATCTATGGCTAGTAAAATAGTTTATAAACCATAGAGAAGTTGGAATACAGTAGGTTTAACACCAATATAAATAAAGAATGAGTTCATGACAGTACCTTGAAGTGGTATTTTGTTTTCTTTCGCTAACGGAGCTCACGAGATTTTCTGTTAAGTTTTGTGTTGTGAAGTTTTCAAGTTTTGGGTAAAAGATTTGATGGATTATGGAACAAGGAGTGGCAAGAGCCTAAGCTTGGGGATGCCCATGGCATCCCAAGATAATCTAAGGACACCTAAAAGCCAAAGCTTGGGGATGCCCCGGAAGGCATCCCCTCTTTCGTCTACTTCCATCGGTAACTTTACTTGGAGCTATATTTTTATTCACCACATGATATGTGTTTTGCTTGGAGCGTCTTGTATGATTTGAGTCTTTGCTTTTTAGTTTACCACAATCATACTTTCTGTACAGACCTTTTGAGAGAGACACACATGATTCGGAAATTATTAGAATACTCTATGTGCTTCACTTATATCTTTTGAGTTATATAGTTTTTGCTCTAGTGCTTCACTTATATCTTTTAGAGCACGGTGGTGGATTTGTTTTATAGAAAATATTGTTCTCTCGTGCTTCACTTAGATTATTTTGAGAGTCCTACAAAACAGCATGGTAGTTTGCTTTAACAATGATAGGCCTTCAAGATTTGAAAAAGGAAAAATTCTTATGAGTGTGTTGAATATTATGAGAAGTTTGATGCTTGATAATTGTTTGTAGATATGAAGATGGTGATATTAGAGTCATGCTAGTTGAGTAGTTTTGAATTTGAGAAATACTTGTGTTAAAGTTTGTGATTCCCGTAGCATGCACGTATGGTGAACCGTTATGTGATGAAGTCGGAGCATGATTTATTTATTGATTGTCTTCCTTATGAGTGGCGGTCGGGGACGAGCGATGGTCTTTTCCTACCAATTTATCCCCCTAGGAGCATGCGCGTAATACTTTGCCTTGATAACTTGTAGATTTTTGCAATAAGTATATGAGTTCTTTATGACTAATGTTGAGTCCATGGATTATACGCACTTTTCTTCCTTCCACCATTGCTAGCCTCTCTAATACCGCGCACTTTTCGCCGGTATCATATACCCACCATATATCTTCCTCAAAATAGCCACCATACCTATCTATTATGGCATTTCCATAGCCATTCCAAGATATATTGCCATGCAAATTACCACCATTCCATTTACTATGACACGCTCCATCATTGTCATATTGCTTCGCATGATCATGTAGTTGACATTGTATTTGTGGCAAACCCACCTTTCATAATTCTTTCATACATGTCACTCTTGATTCATTGCATATCCCGGTACACCGCCGGAGGCATTCACATAGAGTCATATTTTGTTCTAAGTATTGAGTTGTAATTGTTGAAGTTGTAAGTAAATAAAAGTGTGATGATCAGCATTTTTAGAGCATTGTCCCAAGTGAGGAAAGGATGATGGAGAGTATGATTCCCCCACAAGTCGGGATGAGACTCCGGACGAAAAAAGAGGCCATAAAAGAAGAACAAGAAGAAAAGGCCCAAATAAAAAAATGAATGAGAGAAAAAGAGAGAAGGGACAATGTTCCTATCCTTTTACCACACTTGTGCTTCAAAGTAGCACCATGATCTTCATGATAAAGAGTCTCCTATGATATCACATTCATATACTAGTGGGAATTTTTCATTATAGAACTTGGCTTGTATATTCCAATGATGGGCTTCCTAAAAATGCCCTAGGTCTTCGTGAGCAAGCGAGTTGGATGCACACCCACTTAGTTTCTTTTGTTGAGCTTTCATATACTTATAGATCTAGTGCATCCGTTGCATGGCAATCCCTACTCACTCACATTGATATCTATTGATGGGCATCTCCATAGCCTGTTGATACGCCTAGTTGATGTGAGACTATCTTCTCCGTTTTGTCTTCTCCACAACCACCATTCTATTCCACATATAGTGCTATGTCCATGGCTCACGCTCATGTATTGCGTGAAGATTGAAAAAGTTTGAGAACGTAAAAGTATGAAACAATTGCTTGGCTTGTCATCGGGGTTGTGCATGATTTAAATATTTTGTGTGGTGAAGATAGAGCATAGCCAGACTATATGATTTTTTAGGGATAACTTTCTTTGGCCATGTTATTTTGAGAAGACATAATTGCTTAGTTAGTATGCTTGAAGTATTATTATTTTTATGTCAATATTAAACTTTTGTCTTGAATCTTTAGGATCTGAATATTCATACCACAATTATGAAGAATTACATTGAAATTATGCCAAGTAGCATTCCACATCAAAAATTCTGTTTTTATCATTTACCTACTCGAGGACGAGCAGGAATTAAGCTTGGGGTGCTTGATACGTCTCCAACGTATCTATAATTTTTTATTGTTCCATGCTATATTATATTCTGTTTTGGACATTATTGGGCTTTATTATAAACTTTTATATTATTTTTGGGACTAACCTATTAACCGGAGGCCCAGCCCAGAATTGCTGTTTTTTTCCTATTTCAGAGTTTCGCAGAAAAAGAATATCAAATGGAGTCCAAACGGAATGAAACCTTCAAGAACGTGATTTTCGGGACGAACCTGATCCAGAGGACTTGGACCCTACGTCAAAACATCAACCAGGAGGGCACGAGGTAGGGGGGCGCGCCTACCCCCCAGGGCGCGCCCTCCACCCTCGTGGGCCCCCTGTTGCTCCACCGACGTACTCCTTCCTCCTATATATACCTACGTACCCCCAAACTACCAGATACGGAGCCAAAAACCTATTTCCATCGCCGCAACCTTCTGTACCCGTGAGATCCCATCTTGGGGCCTGTTCCGGAGCTCCGCCGGAGGGGGCATCGATCACGGAGGGCTTCTACGTCAACACCATAGCCTCTCCAATGATGTGTGAGTAGTTTACTTCAGACCTTCGGGTCCATAGTTATTAGCTAGATGGCTTCTTCTCTCTTTTTGGATCTCAATACAATGTTCTCCCCCTCTCTCGTGGATATCTATTCGATGTAATCTTCTTTTGCGGTGTGTTTGTTGAGACCGATGAATTGTGGGTTTATGATCAAGTTTATCTATGAACAATATTTGAATCTTCTGAATTCTTTTATGTATGATTGGTTATCTTTGCAAGTCTCTTTGAATTATCAGTTTGGTTTGACCTACTAGATTGATCTTTCTTGCAATGGGAGAAGTGCTTGGCTTTGGGTTCAATCGTGCGGTGTCCTTTCCCAGTGACAGTAGGGGCAGCAAGGCACGTATTGTATTGTTGCCATCGAGGATAACAAGATGGGGTTTATATCATATTGCACGAGTTTATCCCTCTACATCATGTCATCTTGCTTAAAGCGTTACTCTGTTCTTATGAACTTAATACTCTAGATGCATGCTGGATAGCGGTCGATGTGTGGAGTAATAGTAGTAGATGCAGGCAGGAGTCGGTCTACTTGTCTCGGACGTGATGCCTATATACATGATCATACCTAGAAATTCTCATAACTATGCTCAATTCTGTCAATTGCTCAACAGTAATTTGTTCACCCATCGTAATATTTATGCTCTTGAGAGAAGCCACTAGTGAAACCTATGGCCCCCGGGTCTATTTTCCATCATATTAATCTCCCGACAACAAGCTATTTCTGGCGCCATTTTTATTTTACTTTCTTTACTTTGCATCTTTATTATAAAAATACCAAAAATATTATCTTATCATATCTATCAGATCTCACTCTCGTAAGTGACCGTGAAGGGATTGACAACCCCTTTATTGCGTTGGTTGCGAGGATTTATTTGTTTGTTTAGGTGCGAGGGACTTGTGCGTGGCCTCCTACTGGATTGATACCTTGGTTCTCAAAAACTGAGGGAAATACTTATGCTACTTTGCTGCATCACCCTTTCCTCTTCAAGGGAAAACCAACGCAGGGCTCAAGAGGTAGCACGCCCTGTGGGCGGTGGTTCCTGTTCTTCTCCTGCATCGTCGTCCATACCGTCGATGTCTTCGGAGCCGAAATCGAGCATGTTGGTTAAGTCGTCGACAGTGGCTATTAAGTGGGTGGTGGGTGGGGAATGAATTTCTTCGTCGTCCGCTTCCCACTCGAGCCGAACATAGTTCGGCCAAGGGCCTCCTATCAAGGAGAGAGACCTTAATGAATTCAGCACATCACCCAGGGCGAGTGCTGAAAGATATCCGCGGAGGAAAACTCCGTGATCGGCGCCCAATCAGATTCGATAGGCATGAACGCAGGCAGTTCGGAGCCCGTGGCCGGGGACGAATCCAAGGGTCCGGCAACACAGGTCTCGTAGGAGGTAAAGTCAGTATTCGGCTCTATCGCCGCTGAGTGTGCGGCCTCCGTGGCGGGGTCCATCCACCCATCCTCGGACGGCGCAATCTGCTCTGGATCGAGGGCCGGCGTAACCTCAGGTGTGATCTCCCGAACACCGTCCGACGGCAGAGCTAAGACATGCTCGTCGTGACTGTGCGGCGCACCTGACATGGGCTTGAATCTGTCAAAGATCAAGTCTCCGCGGATGTCGGCAGTATAGTTTAAGCTTCCAAACCTGACCTGACGGCCCGGGGCGTAGCTCTCGATCTGCTCCAGACGGCCAAGCGAGTTGGCCCGCTGTGCAAGCCACCGAATACGAAGGTCTGTCCGGGGAGAAAAACCTCACCCTGGATCGCATCGTTGCCGATGATCGAAGGAGCCATCAAGCCTTATGGTGATGGCACAGTGGAACTCTCAATGAAAGCACCAATGTCGGTGTCAAAACCGGCGGATCTCGGGTAGGGGGTCCCGAACTGTGCGTCTAAGGCGGATGGTAACAGGAGGCGGGGGACACAATGTTTACCCAGGTTCGGGCCCTCTCGATGGAGGTAATACCCTACTTCCTGCTTGATTGATCTTGATGATATGAGTATTACAAGAGTTGATCTACCACGAGATCGTAGAGGCTAAACCCTAGAAGCTAGCCTATGATTATGATTGTTGTTGTCCTATGGACTAAACCCTCCGGTTTATATAGACACCGGAGGAGGCTAGGGTTACACAAAGTCGGTTACAAGGGAGGAGATCTACATATCCGAATTGCCAAGCTTGCCTTCCACGCAAAGGAGAGTCCCATCCGGACACGGGACGAAGTCTTCAATCTTGTATCTTCATAGTCCAACAGTCCGGCTGTCCGAGGACCCGCTAATCTAGGACTCCCTCACCTTCTGCTTCTCGCACGTCGCCTAGGCGCTCCTTTCACCCTCCTGCTGTCTTGTTTCACCTCCTGAGGAGAGAGACAATAAAGGGATTACGGGCACCTTATCTCTTTTTAGTTTGTAAGCCTGCGGGCACTTGTTAATTTTTAGACTTGTAATCCCCTTGCTCATGTTTTTTATTCCGTACGAACTATACATGTATGGGACGTTTTTAATGAAAAAGGGTGTTTGCCGGGTTCTTTGTGCGTGAGCGAGGCCCATGCCAAGGACGAATCCTTGTTATTTCTAAGGTAAACATTGTCGCCCGGCAACAGGCCTTGCCGTCCCCCTGCTTTGGTCGACCATTCTCACGCTCTTGGCGGAGGCAGGGGCGAAGCAGGGTTAGGCCCCTCGTTCATTTCTCTTGCCACCGCGACTACGACCAAGTTCCGACCCAGGGGATAGCTCTTGGGTACGGGAAAAGGGGAGCACGGTGGTTTTAAGAATATAAACGAGGTTTCATATGTCCCAGTTCTATACGGAAGTGCATAACAGGGGATAAAAGACTTATCTGAATCCGTAGCCCCCGGCAACCTTGGCTTGCCGTGGTTGGATCCTTGTGTCTTCAGCCCCCGGTGATCCTGGCTTGTCGGGGCCGGAGCGCCGGTCCATCCTCTTCCTCCCAAGCGGCTCAGGAGATATGTCCACGTGCCCTGCGAACCAAAGAGGACAGAAAGACGCACACTCGACCTCTAGGCTAGGGGTTAGTCGCCGCTAAGCACTATCAACCCTAACCGAGGAAGAGACTTATCATAGCATGCATGCTATAACTTAGGGCGCCAGCGCTTCATTTATTTATGCTCAGGGTCTGCGCCTGGCTTTGTACAGAGGGTTACATGCCTTGCTGGCAAAGCTTGTACAAAAGGTGGCTTGCTGGGGGGGCCCGGCAAGCCGCGCCTTATGGGTACAACTTGCGAAGATGCTCGATGTTCCACGAGTTGCTCAATGGGACAACATCTGCGGTCTCCAGGTGGACTGCGCTGGGCCTGGTGACTCGTATTACCCGATAAGGGCCTTCCCACTTCGGCATCAACTTGTTGGTATTCTTGGCCGACTGAACGCGCCGAAGAACAAGGTCGCCTTCCTCAAAGCTTCGGGCATGAACCTTGCGGCTATGGTAGTGGCGCAAGGCTTGCTGGTAGCGTGCTGCTCTCACAGCCGCCCGAAGACGATCTTCCTCAAGGAGCGTTGCGTCATCTTGCCGCAATTGCTCTTGCTCAAGCTCGTCGTAAGCGAGCACTCGAGGTGACCCGTATGTGAGTTATGTGGGGAGAACTGCTTCCGCCCCGTATACCAGGGCAAAGGGTGTCTGGCCGGTGGCTCGATTTGGCGTCGTCCTGATCGACCAAAGAACCGACGGCAACTCATCAATCTAGCGCCTTCTGCTCTTGTGCAGATTGTCAAAAGTCTTTGTCCTCAGGCCTCGCAACACTTCAGCATTTGCCCTCTCCGCTTGGCCGTTGCTCCGTGGGTGTGCCACGGAGGCAAAACAGACCTTGCTGCCAAGGTCTTGGATGTATTGCATGAAGGTGTGGCCATTGAACTGCGTGCCATTGTCGGTGATGACTCTGTTTGGCACACCAAAATGGCAGACTAGTCCCTTGAAGAACTTGACGGTTGACTGTGCTGTCACCTTCCTCACTGCTTCCACCTCCGGCCACTTTGTGAGCTTGTCGATTGCAATGTACAAGTATTCAAAGCCCCCGACAGCACGGGGGAAGGGGCCCAGTATGTCGAGCCCCCAGACCGAAAATGGCCAGGAGAGAGGGATTGTTTGAAGGGCTTGAGCTGGTTGATGAAGCTTCTTTGAATGGAACTGACATGCTTCACACTTGGTTACTAGTGCTGTTGCATCTTGGAGGGCAGTGGGCCAGAAGAAACCCTGTCGGAACGCCTTGCCGGCAAGGGCCCTCGACCCTATGTGGGAGCCACATATGCCTCCGTGTATCTCCGCCAACAGCTCCAGTCCTTCCTCCCGGGGAATACACTTCAATTTCACACCGTTCGGTCTCTGGTGGCGTAGCTCTGGATTTCTTGCTCTTGCCGGTGGAGCTCTCTCGCACGTCCTCGACGGTAGCACAACACTCCGAAGAGGTGCGCTTGCCGGAGTGGGTGCGAGAGGTCTTGCCGGTCTTCTTCTTCCCTCCCGGGGCTTCAGCGGCAGGAGCAAGTGCCTTGGCGGCAGCTGCCGCAACTACTTCCCGGTAGAGTAGGTCGGCGCAGATCAGCGCGTCCTTCTTGTCGAAGGGGACGGTGATGATGTTCATCGGCCTAGGCATCTTCAGCGTGTTGTAGGCGTAGTGCAACGCCGCCATGAACTTGGCCAGTGCCGGGCGGCCGAGGATCCCGTTGTAGGGCAAGGGGATCTCAGCTACGTCGAAGACAATCCTCTCTGTCCTGTAGTTCAGCTCGCCTCCAAACGTCACGGGCAACGTGACCTTCCCCTTTGGCTGGCTCCTCCCCGGGTTGACCCCTTGAAATGTGCCCGTTTCCTCGAGGTCTCCATCAGGAATTTGCAGCCTTTTGATCACAACGGGTGAGATCAAGTTCAGACCGGCCCCGCCGTCAACCAGCATCTTGTTCACCTTGAGGTTGCGTATCGTTGGTGAAACCAACAACGGCAAACACCCGACCACAGTTGTGCGGTCAGGGTGATCCTCGGCGTCAATGATGAGGGGCGTGCTGGACCACTTCAGCGGCTTCTGAGCGTCGAACGAGGGCTCCGCCGCTGTAATCTCACGCGCCCACTGTTTGAGCTGGCGGTGAGAAGTATGCAGCGAGGCGCCACCGTCGACGCACATGGCCTCTATAGCCTTCTGGAACTCTTGCTCGCCGGACTCATCGTCCTTATCATGATCATCATCTTCTTGCTTCTTGTCGCGGCCCCGAGCGGGCCTCTCTTGTTGGTTATCCTTGCCGCGACGGCCTCCTTGGCCGCCACGCTTCTTGCAGGATCCCTCGGTACCATCCTGGCCCTTCTCCTTGTCCCGCCTCTCGTACTCAGCTTTTTGCTTCTCAGCAAGCAGCTCGACTTGTCGGCAGTTCTGGAGGTCGTGGCCCTTGGTGCGGTGGATCTTGCAGTACTGCTTGTCGGAGCTTCCTGGCTTGTCGGCAGCCGCCAAGGCCCGGCAGGCGGCGCACCAGGCAATCTCCTTGCCGGGGTCGTCTGCCTTGGCCTTCTTGGCAGCGCCGGTGCTGTCGGATCCCTCGACGGCAAGAACGGTCTTGCCCATGCGTTTCCTGTTGCGATGCCGGCCCTTCTTCGTCGGGGTGGCGGTGTCTTCATCAGTAGAGTCGGTTTCCGCGCCGACGTCCTCGCCGGGGTACTTCCTTCCCTCTTCAGCCCGGGCGCACCTATCGGCCAGAACAGAAAGTTCGGCCACATCCTTAACCTTGTTCATCGCCAGCTCTTCGTGCATCTTGCGGTTGCG
The DNA here is from genome assembly GCF_018294505.1 of Triticum aestivum. NCBI lineage: Eukaryota > Viridiplantae > Streptophyta > Magnoliopsida > Poales > Poaceae > Triticum > Triticum aestivum. Next base: position 454,557,935 of record NC_057811.1, on the reverse strand, counting down.
CACGTTCTGATGGAACGCGCTGATCATGGCGGCAGGATGAACATCAGGGATGTTGTACTGCACCCAGCTGATCCTCTGGATGTACTTGCGTAGGGTTTCCCCTTCCTTCTGGGGAATGATATGCAGATCACTGGCCTGGCCATGAGCTTGGTGACCCCCGGTGAAGGCACCAACGAACTCATGGCACAGATCCGACCAAGAAGAGATAGAATCCTCCGGCAAGTGCATCAACCAAGACATGACGTTGGGCTTCAGTGCCAACGGGAAGTAATTGGCAAGCACCTTGTCGTCGCGAGCTCCGGCAGCTTGCATCGCGATGGTGTAGATGCTGGGGAACTCTGACGGATGGGTCTTGCCATTGTACTTCTCGCCAACGTCGGGCTTGAACGTGCGGTGGGACGACCACTGGAACTACCGCAGCTCACGGGTAAAAGCTGGGCAACCCACCTCGTAAGATAGGCCGCCGGAGCTCCCCGGTGCTGGGTGGTCCATAGCGGGTCCCGCCCGCTTGTCCGACTGGTGGCGCGTATTGCGCCGGCGCTCGATAGTGGTTCGAGCATCTTCGTGGGCTCATTCTTGAAGAACTTGGCGTTGGTCGCGGTGGGTCCGTGGGTCGGACGACGCTATGGAAATATTATCACAAGCGTCATCGCGACGGACCGACACCCGCGGTGGCTGGCGTGGAGGAGGAGAGTGCACCGTGGCCGCAGCACCCCCGGCCCCTCCACCGCTGGCATGTGGTGGTTCGACGGAGCGCCGGCCCGAAGGCCCCGCCGGTCTTGGATCATCTTTATTGGTGATGGCGACGAGGCGCTGGATGGTGGCGCTCCACTCGTCAAGCTTCTCCGCAGCAGGAGGGAAGTCGAGGAGCAGCTGCGCACGCGCCAAAGCTTCCGCTGGCGTGGGTGGTGGTGACAGCTGCGTGGACCGTGGCGCGCTTCGACTTCTAACTACGTTAGAAGGAGCTCTACTACGGCCCAGCGGCTGCATGCCATTTTCGCCAGCACTTCGGCGAGCATGCTGGACTCCTTCGTCCCGCGGATGATGCACATGGCTCATCCCACGGCGGTGTCCGGGGTCTCCAGCGTGGTGGTGCTGCTCGTCGCGCGCACCCTGGGAAGAGCGCGCTGTGGGCGCCGGCGTGGGCGTCTTGGAGGTTGCTGCGCCGCCCGTGAGTGGCACAACGACACTCTTGGAGGGCCCCGCGCCGCCTGTGGGGGGCCCAGCTCCGTCTTTGGATTTGGCGGCGTGCGGCCCGTCGCCTGGCGCACGAACGACGCTGCTCGCCAGGCTCTGACTGCCAGAGCGATGCTGGTGCTCGCGGACTGCGGCCCGGGTCTTATCTGCGACCGGCCTGCTGTTTGCCCGCACTGGCACGGGCCGTTCGGCTCCTGACGAGCCGATCGCCGTGATCGTCTTCTTCTTGGGAGCCATGGCGATGAAGGACTACTAGGCTAACTACTAGACTAGATTCTCACAATTGCGCCCCTACCTGGCGGGCCAAAGATGTCGGTGGGAAACGACACCTATGGGATCACAAGAATCCCTACTACGGTTGCCGGGGCGCGGGGTTGTGAGAAGAGCAGGATTAACAGTCAACACAAGGATCGTTTACCCAGGTTCGGGCTGCGAGGATGCGTAATACCCTAGTCCTGCTTTGGTGTGTATTTGAGAGAATTCTTGAGCTCTCGAACTAGCTATGGTGGCTGCGTAGTTCAAGAGAGCCGAATCCCTCTACAGTATGCCAAGGGCCTCCTTTTATAGTCGGAAGGGGCTGCCACAGTGGCACACAGGAGGTGGAAAGGCCTACAGTGCTGCGAGCTTATCGCTCGTGTTACAGGACAAGACACATTTAATACGTAGCTTAGGTGTCCCTTAGCTTTATTGGGGACGGGAACGAGGCCCGTCCCATCCGTTGCCGCCTCGCCTTGCTTCGACACGCGCCCAGGCCAGCGGTGCATGCGGCGCCATGTAGGCAGGCAGGCAGCTCAGGTGGCGCGGTGGTAGGGTCTTCACGAAGATCTGCATGCCACCACGCAGGTGCTTGCTGAGTTGGCGTAGAGGCCGCCCGTCGCCACGCAGGTGCCTGCCCAGCTGGTTGAGCTAGCTGCTGCTCGGGGACGGCGGTGGAGTCTTGGTCGACGCGGGCCTGGCTGTGGCCCCGCTGACGCCCTCGGCAAGGGCCTTGCCGGGGGACCGGCAAGGGTCTTGCCGTGGCGTTGCAGTCGTCCCCGGCAAGGCGCTTGTCGGGGGTCTTGTGGATCTGCTCAGCAAGGATCCCGCCGAGGGTCGCCGTCTTCTGGTTCTCATCTGATCTCATATCTCTATGGTCTTGACAAAGATTTCCATGCTACCACGGAGGTGCCTCCCGAGCCCTAGTTCCAATGTGGTTGGTTGAGTTGGAACCCGTGGGCTCAAGGGTGGCTCGCTCTGTTAGCATCCGGCAAGTTGCCCTGACAAGGGCCTTGCCGGGGGAGTCCACCTCACCCTCTCGCTCTTTGGTGTCTTTGGTCTTAGCGTTGCCTTGGCCATCTTGTGCTTCGGCTTCTCTCCGGCTCCCCTCCTCTGCCCTGCTTAGTGTGGCCGTGGCGTGCGGCTCCGACTGCCCGTGCACAAGTAAAGGGGTACAAAGGTGTGCCCCTACTTTTGTACACCGACACTCGCGCGTGCCCCCGAGACACGACACGTCCACCCCACTCTCCTCTAAAACCTCACTAAGGTGATCGTCGGAAAATGCATCCAAAAACCGTAAAGCGCGCGGGGGGAGGGGGGTTACCTAAGAGTTCGAGGTTCTTCTGGACCTGGATGAGCTGGGCCCATTGCATCGCAGGAAGGCTCGCCTTGGCGCCCCTGGACCGCGAGCTTGAGCGGACCAGGGCCGTGGGCACCGCCTTGCCTGCACGATCGGGGCCGCCTTGGAGGCATCCTGGGACAAGACATCTCCGATGGGTTGCGCGAGGGGGGAGGCGAGCGCCATCACCGTCTGGCGGGGAGTTGGTGGCGCGCCCAGCGGGTCCATGAGCCTGATACCTTCGTGTTCACCTTGCGACCTGCCAGCTTCTTGGCTTGCCGCACGGAGCCGCTCTTGCTGCCCCCCTGCCCACTCGAGGCCGGCGACCTAGCCAAAGGCGGGAGGATGGTGCTGGCAGACAGCACCAGCGGCGTGCGCTCCCCCGCTGGCACGCCCGTAGCACATGACGCCGTCGTCCCCTTGTCGAGCAGAGCCACGGAGGGGGGGAGACCAGCCCCATGTTGGAGCCGTACTGGTTCGCCACCTTCACTTCCATCGCCACCGCCGAGACCGAGGCGAGAGCAGGGCGAGTGCGGGCCACCGGAGAACCCGCACCCCGAATACCGAGCTTCTCCCAGGCCGTGGTGTCAATGGAGTCGTCATCCATGCTCGCGACTTGATCCTTGTCGTGTCCCTTGTCCTGATGATTGTCCTTGTCGTCGCGGTCCGGACCCTTGTCCTTGCTAGGAGGGTGGGGGAGGCGGCAGCGCCGGAGCCCCGCGGCGGGGTGGGTCGAGCTCTGGCTCGAGCTTGCAGAGGAACCCCTCTCCGTTGAACCAGATCTGGACTGAGCCCCGCATCAGCTCGGGCTTGCGGCATGCAAAGCGCATCCGAACAGGACCAGAGCGGATCGGGGTCAGCTCGTCCACCACCAGTGGCCTGCCCAGCATTGTTAGCCCCGCCATCAGTCTGTCCACCTTGCGGTGCTTGGGAGGAATGCCCCACAGCTTCACCCAAATCTCTGGCATGGATTCTTCTTTACGCGCATCAGCCACGGCGTCCCGAATCAGCGCAGTAATGTTGTTGATGGAGAGGAAAAGCTTGCCGCTGCGAGTGGCCATACGCAACATGGCCGGATCCGGAAAAACCGCTAAAAATCGGTCGGCGTCGACCTGCGCTACCTGCCAGTCCCACGCGCCCTCGAATAGGGGAGGCAGCTCGACCTCCAGGATCTCCTTCGAGAGCATGCCCGGGGCCGCGGAGAGGATGGTCGCGTTGATCCCGAACCCGCTCTGCGCATCGTCGGCATCCTTTGGGAACTGGAGGCAGAAGAAGCCTCCCCCTTGAATGGCGTGCCACATCATCTGGAGCGGGAGGGGCTTGCCACGGGAGGGGCAGCAGGTAGAGACGTGGCCCTCCTGGGAGCAGAGGATGCAGAGGGGCTGGAACTTGCAGTTGCTCTGGAAGTGCCCCGCCCGGCCGCACTTGAAGCACTCCCTGTCGTCGGCCTCCTCCACCGGTATGGTTTCGGCGGCCGTGCCCTTGGAGGACCCCGTGAGCGGCGCGGCCGTCGTCTTGGAGCTCGATTTCCCCGCAGACTTGAACTTTTTCTTCTTCTTAGCGGCGTAGGGATCACCGATCCGGTCGCCCTGGAACTCAGGCATCACGTCGATCCGCTTGAGCTCGAGCCCCTTCTTCTTGTATTCTTCTTTCTTCCGCTTCTTGCGCTCTTGCTCCTTCAACCACCACGCCGGCGGCGGCCCCCGGTCTCGCCATCCCGCGCCGCGCCCTGCGCCTTGGCCTGCGCACGCAGCTCGCGCTCGCGGTTGAGCTCCGCCGCGGGGTCGAGGGGAAGGAGGGGACGCTTGTCCGCCCGCCGATCTACTTTGGAGCCCATGGCCACCACCTCGGCGAAGGACCGCTCGAGGGGCGGCGGGAGACGAGAGGGGAGGAGGACACAGGCGGAAGGACCGAAGCGACGCACCTCCGATCTGGTGGCTGGAAACCCTAGCGATGGATCTAGGGCTCCTTTGGGCAGCCAGATCCACTTAAGTACCCTCTCAACTGGGCCAGGGCCAAGCGGGCTGGGCTGCCTACCCCGTGGATCCGGACTCCCTTGTCGCAACCCAACCGGGCCGGCCACCGTCACTTGGGCAAAACCAGAGCCATAAGCGGGCCGCGCATCCACGCAGGCCCCCAGGGCAAACTGAACCCCTGCTCCGGATCCCCAACCCTAGAGCCTGACGATCCCGACGGCGCCGGTGCCACCAGCACCGTCGCCGCTGGCACATCAGCCTTCCCTGAGCCCTGCGAAGCGACCCGAAGCAGGAGGCCCTCCTCCGCGTCCGAGACCACGAGAACAACGGGCCCCTGCCGCGGGATCTCCCTCTGGGTGGCACGCCGCGTCTCCCCCGGCTGAGATCTACGCCGACGAGGGCCGCGACCACCTGGCGCGAACGCCCGCCGCCGACCAGCCAGGAGCGAGCCCCCGACCTCCTCTGCCCTGGCCACAAAATCATCTACCAAGCACAGGGACGGACCGCGCGCCGCCCTTGCTCCACCGTCTTCATCTTCGTCTTCGTCGTCAGAGTCCACCCCCGCCAGGGCCCAGAAGCGGCTGCCGGACCACCCACCGGCTCCCGCCGTGGCGCCCGACTGCCCCTCCCTGGGCGGGAGGCACGCCGGCACCGCGCCCGCCTGGACCAGCGTCCACTCCGCCGCGCCCACGCCGCACTCACCATCGCCTCCCTGGTCGCCACTCCGTACAGGAGCCGTTGGAGCCATCCCCATTCTGTTCTGTTATGGATGGGTCATAATACGAACCAATTTATAAATGATGACGGATGCCCCTTGTTTGCTGGATTAATGCACTTTTTGACCACTTCAAGATGGCCTTGGATTGTTTCTTTGCCGTGTGGTTTGTTGTAGGAAATGTGTGGATATTCGGTGGGCGTTCTTCGGCTGTTGATGCTCCAAACTTGTACATGTATGTATGTTTCTTCGAATGTGATGTTGTGTTTCTTTACCCTGCTGCTCACGTTGTTCCCTACCAGGTTATGCATCGTGTTCCTCACCTTCAGCTGTATTGGGTATGCCATGCCTTTCATCCTCTGCGCAATGATATGCTGTTGTCTCCCCTGCATTATATCCGTCATGGGCTTCAGAGAAGACACAAACAATACAAGAGGGGCCACTTCGGAATCCATCAATACTTTGCCAACTTATAAATTCAAAACCAAGAAACGCCGCCATGGTTCAGATAACGACGCCGAAGGCCAAGAGGGAGGTATAGTGGCTGCAGGGACTGACAAGGAGCGATCGCTTTCTGCTGAAGATGCTGTATGTTGAGTTGTTGACCTGTTGCTTTGTATCTTTTGTAGTACCTGCTTATTGCAACAAAATGGAAGTTCCATGTTGCAAGGACTTACCGTCTTGCCTTTTCTTGTGATTCCAGGTTTGCTGCATCTGCCTTGCAAGTATGCACACAACGAAGAGCTTCGTGAACTTCCCTGCACACACTGCTTCCACAAGGAATGCGTTGACAAATGGCTAAAGATAAATGCCCTCTGCCCTCTGTGCAAAGCCGAGATAGCAAGCTCATCGGGCACATCTGATACACGCCACATCGACCATTCAGTACCGTCAATACCGACGCAGGAGATTGAAATGCATTAGATTGGTCTGCCTTCCATCTTCCGAGGTGATACATAAGCATATAGGTGCTCGCGGTGCCGGTCTGCATGTATAAAGTTGATGCTTTTGATCTATGGATTGTAGCGATGATGTCCCAAGGTTTTTTTTTGTCCTTTTTTTTCTATCTTGGAGAAGTTACAGCTCTTCTCGCTGTCAGCACTCTTGACAATGCAAATGCAGTATTGTTTCTACCCAAAATCTAAAAAGTGGCCGCGCGCTATTTGGTGTTTCCGGACGGCCGCTCTGCCACACACATGTGTATTTTTTTATCTCGTAGCGTATGTGGGTGCTGGCATTAAATGTGTTCACACTAGTCTCATCAGTTAAAGAAACAGATCCACGTACTTTTATTTCGGGATTTCAAATTCTTTTAAAGCCATATCTTTTAAACCACACGTCGGAATTCAGTTCCGTTTTCACCGTTGGATTCATCGCGGCGAGATCTTTAAAACTAGATCCCGCATGAATATGTTTCAAAAAAAAATTGTATGCCAATTCTGGCGCTATATGGTGCAACTAAAATACTGCATTGTGCAACTTTAGTACTACATGGTGCAACTTTTTTTAAAATCAGTTGGCTTGTAATTTAGTCTAGTTTTACACACATTGATGTTTAGTTGGTTTATAATGTAGTCTAGTTGCACACACATTGATGTTTAGCTGCCAGAAGGACTAGTTGCACACGCATATACTCAGTTGGCTTGTAATTTAGTCTAGTTGCACACATATTGATGTTTAGTTGACATGACACTAGTTGCACACACATATGCGCAATTGACGCGGCAATGTAGTCTAGTTGCACACACATTGATATTTAGTTGACAGGACTAGTTACACACATATATGCTCAGTTGGCGTGGCAATGTAGTCTAGTTGCACACGCATTGATGTTTAGTTGGCAGGACTATTGGCACACACATATGCTCAAATGTCGCGGGAATGTAGTCTAGTTGCACACACATTGATGTTTAGTTGGCAGAAGGACTATTGACACACATATGCTCAGCTGGCGCAGTATGTAGTCTAGCTGCACACATATTGATGTTTAGTTGGCAGGAAGACTAGTTCGTCGAAACATCTCCATGCGGGATCTACTTTTGAAAAGCGCGTCGCGAGGGTTTGAACGGTGAGAACGGATTTAAATTTCGACACGCGGTTTAGAAGATATGTCTTTTATAATTTTGAAAACCAAAAATTAATGCACGAGAGAACAACGTGAGGAACATTAATGCATCGGCATGCAAGCACTAGACGCATGCATGCAGCGGCCGCCCAAACGGTGGGACGGTTGGTCTTTTCCTTCATTTCTTTTTTCTGAACGTGAAAAGGACAGCTACTTACCTTATTTGACCGGCCACTGGATCGGCCTACTGGGCAGCCGGCTGCCCAGTAGACGCGCCCTTGTTTCTATTTGGCTTTCCGCTGAACTTGGGGAAATGCTGGCCCAGGCCCATGCCCAGGTAATATGTTGCCTTTTTACTGTGGTACGGCCTATGTCTCAATTTTTTTTTTCAGAGATGAAAATTTGTTATACTGGGAGGATAATGATGCCATTGGGCTGCCCATTCGACTCGGGCGCCATGGGCGTGCTTGATTGCTGGGTTGGCGCACGCACGTAACCTTTGAACATCTTGCATGCTGGTGTAACGGCGGCGTAGGATGGTCTATCAGAAATGAGCACCAGAGATCATGTTGAGCAGAGTAGATAGCTGGCTAGGGGACTCGCACAGGCAAGCAACGTGTTTCGAGCCATGCATGGATCGATGGTACACATGAAACATCTAAATCCAAACAATGCACACGCCATTGCCTGATTGTTCAGCTCAGGGGCGGAGCCAGGATGAAAACTGAGAGGGGGCAAAGATGTGTATGTTTTTTTTTCTTCAAAGGGATGTGCACGAACTAATGGCTAGATCATTTAAAAAACTAAACACACAAGCATACACAGTGTGTAAGACCCCTAAAAAATACAGTGTGTAAGAAGTAAAATCATATATTTCTTTATAAGATAATGTCAACACACACATACTTATGTCAAGTTCATTGCCAAAGTAAAAATAAACTAACCATTTAAGGCGCAATAACTTGAGAAATATCAATATGCTGTTCCTGACCGTTTTGAATTAATTTGTAGTCTTCAAGCTGCAAGAAAATAGAAACATGTTTCAATCTAGAGAGAATGTAAAAATTCATAGATAAATAAGCTTGAGCACATTACCTCCTTCTGTTTCATCCCACGGCGATTTTTCCCAAGGAAGCGTTTAATTGTCACCTCTTTAGGCATATTGTGGGTTGTTGATTTTCCAAAGAATCTCTTTATTAGCTTCCTTGTCAATGTCAAATATATGAGCGTTCAAAATTTTGACATACAGTAAAGTTTAACATTCATAGATTTAGTCTATTCCACGTACTTATTTACACAAAATTATTAAGCTAAGCTAACTCAATCAGCGTTCCATATATGATACGATTACCAATCCATATATTAAAATTTCAATACATGGATATTTGATACGATTGCCTCTCTAACATGAAAATCGGAATATAACAATAATTGGAAATTAGAAGAAAGAAACTGAACCTACGCATCTTAGGGTTTACCACTTACCTTGATCGATCAATGGCGCAACGTCTTCCTTGTGCTAATCTGACGGACAGCCAGCCGGCCTGCAGGCCGCGGATCGAGGCGACCGCCAGAGGCACGCCATGCAGGTGCAGCAAAGGGCGGAAGGCGTCTGCGGCTTGTCACGTCAGGGAGCCAGGCGGCGAACGCATCTGAGCAACTCCGACTCGGCAACTCCCGCACTCCCGTGCGTGACGTGCGTGCTGTGTTAATTCGTTTCCATTCATTCGAGTAGGCAGCCTCTTCGTATTGGGTTGTATCTCATTATTTCTCGTAAATGGGCTTCGAATTTAGAGCAGAAAAATGATTGAGTGGGGGCAAATATATTAAGCTGAGCGGGGGCAACGCTCTGTACTACGAGCCTAGTACAAGTGGGCTGAGAAAACGAGTGGGGGCATTCGCCCCCACAGGCTACAAGCTAGATTCGCCCCTGGTTCAGCTGTGTGCCGAGTAAGTTCACGGGTACTCAGCATGCGGACAGTAAAGCTGAGTGTCTGGTAAAACCACTCGTCAACAACCCAATGCTCGGTAATGTGCCATTAAAAAAATATACTTGGCAATGTGGCATCTTTGTTGAGTGTCTGGTTAAAAACAGACACTTGGCTTACACGGGTGGCTCGACAAAGTTCAGGCCACGTGCCTCCCTCCGCCGGGTTTAACGGCCGCGTGACGACGAGCAATATAAGCCAAATGCAGTTACACGTACGCTGATTATCAGAAGATGAGACGATTCATCATTTATTTCTATCATGCCCCTTTACTACCTTGATTGGCATATGATTCATACTACTCTCTTCGTTCCTAAATATAAGTCTTTGTAAAGATTTTACTATGTACCACATACAGATGTATATAGATGCATTTTAGAGTATAGATTCATTCATTTTACGCCGTATGTGGTCCATAGTGGAATCTCTCTAAAGACTTATATTTAGGAATAGAGAGAGTACTTACAATTTAACAACACCAACAATTATTCAAAATTTGTTTGGAAACTGGTTGGATGGGATTTATAATAAATCGAATGGCCAAATTCATGTGGGAGTTTGTGCCATTCTCTGAGCAGTATGAAATTGTCAGAATGAGTGCATTTTTAGCTAATCATCTATTCCTAATTTCTTGCAGGTTATCTACAAGACTACGACACCAAACCATATATGGCCATCATTGTAAAAAAATACGAGCGCTTATGGCCTCTGTGTGCAGCCGGTGGGAAACAGTTGCACCAGGTTTTATCCAACCAGTTTGACTGACGAGCCACTCATAGATGACGTGGATGAGCTATGTATCTTGGATCCGACGGGTTATGGTCATCCTTTTATCTTTATGTTTCATATTGTGTGCTACTCGGTGACTTGAACTTGGTTCATTTTTAATAAAACGACAATGTGCATCATTTGATGCAGAGCCGGTAATCCCATTTCAGAAAAAAAAGACAATGAAAAAAATAACACCCAGCTTACTTATTTATATTTTCTGTTTCATAATGCAGTTACAGGTATAAGCGGAGTACCCTATATATAACACTCGTGTTACCCTTCTGTATTTATATTTTCTTTTGCATTTTTGATTATTATAAATCCATTTCTTAATGCACAAAGTATTCTTTTAACTATTACCCCTCATTTTTTGCTTTGTTGTATTTTCTTCCCCCCTGTCTTTCTCACTTATTAATTCTCTCGTTCGTATTTCCCGCCACTTTTTTTCCCCGTTCTACGTTTCCCGTCCTCTCTCTACCACCACTTTCCCACTTCAAAATGGTGTATTGGCTTTTTACTCTTTACACCATCCTTGTATACCCATGTTAGGAACCCATGCAAAAGGAGAAGTGGTTTCAGCCCTTTATCGCATGATTTTGTGCGTCTCCATTTCCGTTGGGCCCCGTAACGTCTACCATGGCTCTGACGGTTGACGTTGAATCACTCAGCAGCCAGGTGATACAAATCTAGCCGGATGTTGTTGACAATGTCCGCGGCTGCCATAAGGTTCTAGACCGGGCGTGGGAGAAACCAGCACATCATCCTACTTCCCTTCAAGGATGGAGGTAGGATATCATCCGCCCATGCTACCAAAGGAGTGATGCCGGCGGGGGCCACATGGTGCGACCTCCACCGCTGCTCCATGGTGATGGTGGTTGTCCACTTGTTGGCTAGAGCGGCATGATCGCTCTGCAAACAAAGTTGCGTCTATGCGAGGGATTTACGCTGGGCTTCCAGGAGCTTTGCCTTTGGGTCGTCGCCAACGATCGACGTGTGAAGGACTTCGAGCTCTGTCGTTGTGGTTTTCTCCTCCACAGGGTCACTTGCATTCTCACCACCGGGGTTGTGGACGGAACCAACACTTGGAGTGTCAATGTCTGGTTGATCATTAGGACCTCCTTCAGTGTTGCTGCTAAAATGCGGTGTTGGGAAACATAGTAGAAAAAAAATTGGTCCTACGAATATAACCACGGATCACTATGAAGATGCAAAGAGTTTGATCTTTACCAACGAACGCAACACAAATAAGAGATTGGTGAAGATAGTTGCAGATTCCCACAACCAAGGTTATACCTCCTAGTCGAAAGAACTATCCCGATCTAGGGTCAAAGTTACGATCCCTCTGTTAGTATCCACGCGTACTGTATTAGTGATTTGGTAACACTTCGCCGTGCATGAGAAAGATCATCGGGAGAAACTAGAGGGAGAAGCAGCCAGATCAAATAGACGGGAGATAGGAATGGGGCACAGGGCATCAACGAGGCAACCTCCAAGGTTTTGGTGTGTTCTAGGAGTTACCCCTAGCCCTGTATATATAAGTGGACGCCTAGGGTCGAAAATTGGGGAGGGGGCCTCACCAAAGTCGGTCTAGATCACGTGGATGAGTCCTTGTATTCAAGGTGGAAATGCCAGGACCGGTGGCGTTTTTGGAAACGTTGGGGCACGTGGCCTTTCTGCCCCCTAGTCAACCCTTGGCGCACCGACCTAAGGCCTTGCGGGCCACCTTGCTCCAAGGACCCTCTGGATTTGTCCACAAGGTTACGGGCTACCGTGCACCAGGGACCCTCTAGGATCTCTAAGAACATTTCCGGGAATATCCGGAGCACTTCTAGAACCACACGAAACTCTTTCAACGCCAATTCTCTATTTTCCGTTATCTCCTAGTTCTCTTACAAACCACTAACCATTAAGTGTGTGACCCTACAGGTTCGGTAATATGCATACATGACTTGGAACACCTTCTGGTCAATAATCAATAGTGTGATTCTGACACCCATATTGATTCCTACATACACACTTCTTTTTGCGTACACAAGTCCCTTTGCTTCATGATATTTAACAAAATCCATGGCGAGACTTTTGTCAGTATCCTTGTGAATAAAAAACTTGATCACAATACTAAGTTATCCTCGTTACGGTTTTGTTCTTGTTTCTCGTTTCTGTATTCTTGTACCCTCGTGATCAAATCACACCATGTCTAACCAGACGATGATGGATACTGCAATATTGAGTGGGCCCGGAGAGTATTATCCATCGTCGAAGGAGCAAATCCAAATCTTGAGCTATCAAATCTCTAGACATAGTTTTTTGGTGTGCCCGAAAGCTACCTTTATAATCACCCTATTACGGGTAGCGTTTGACAAACACCAAAGTGTACCGTCCGACATGAATGTACTTGATACTCTCATGGTTTAAGGATGTGAGGATACGATAACACTTTTATGATTATACTTATAACATTGTTACGATGTGTTCTCGTAGTATATCATTCGGTTGGTCTGTTCAACACCATTGTTCCGTTCACAATGTGCTCTCGTTGTTGCCGGCATCCTTGTTACTTTAACAATGTCCTATGGTCAAGAAAATAGGATCATCATGCAACACATGAGCTAGCCTTAGAGGCGAGACTAGGAACCAATTTTGCGTTTATGTTTCCACACATGCATGTGAGTTTTCCTCTGAATCTTACATTCAAGAACCATAGCAATTTCTAGCATAGAAATATAAACATTAGTTATAAACATAGAAATAGATAATAACATTTAGTATTGCCTCTAGATCATATTTGCAATAGTTGGCTATTCAAGCTCTCGTCCCCTCGGCCTCATATTCATCCAAGATAGGGAAGTTGGACTCCACTGTCGCCACAAGCTGGCAAGTTGAGGAGGGCTGGTGGATTGTTGATGCAGATCATAAACATTGCATGGCCGTTGGATCTTGTGCCCAATGCAGTGCCGTGTTGTAGAGACGTGTCTCACCGACTCCGTCGATGATGAAATGCAGGCCCCCAAAGATGGAAACCTGGCCCTCGAAGAGGGGAGCAATGAGGTCAAGGCAACCCGGGGTGTTGGCGATGAAGCTCGGGGTGCCAAAGGATCCCAACTTATTATGCACGACAGAAATCGAGGGTTGTAGGCCCTCGTAACTCTTTTGCGTGGATGTCGCCTTTTACAGTTGGCCATCTCCCTTTCCTCTTGCATTGGTCCCATCTGTATGTGCGTGTGTCATGTGGTCACTTTGGCTCTCAACTACCCACCAATGTTTCTCTTGCCTTGGCCCACCTATCCATGTGTGTGTACTCTGCTCGGTTCTTGCGTATCATTTTCATAGCCCTACAAATCAAGGGGAGGAGGAGAAAAGTGTTGTCTGCGTTGGTTGTGTGTGTCGCTTGGTGCTTTGCACGGTGTGTCTACTTTGCAGGGCGTTACATACTACCGTTCAGCCTTGAGCTGCAATGCCGCACAACCCAACAACCCGCACCATACGCTTCTTAGGGTGACCGCCCACACACCACGACCGCCGCAGGGATTGTGAGATACAATACTTCTGTGAAATTGTTAGTCGATAGGAGCGTCTGCGTGGTCGGGAAGTACGTCCGGTGGTATTAAAATTCTTGCACTAGACGTACGTTTGGGGCTCACGCAGTCCATATAGAACTTAAAATAGAAGATGAGTACCAAGCATTGTTTGGACTCCGAATAAAATTACTTAAGATCGGTTAACTATTTTTAGTTATTTTTAATATACGATGATATGGTTAGCTAAGTTGTCTTAATCAACTTATTATGTCCGTGTTGCCCTCCTAGTCCTTACAAGCGGCACATCTAATCATTTTATATTGGCATGCTACAAGGATTCTTACCTATATTCTTTGTAGGTACCCATATTTTCGTTGCGGGGTAGGTACCCACAAATATGTAAATACAGAATCTAAAATTGTTACACTCCAAATTATTATACATGCATTGCATAGACGGTAGCACACTTATATATTTTGCCCCCCCCCCCTACACTATAAAGATACATAGGAATAGCATTGACAGAAAAATCCGTCAACATCACCGTGCAAACACATCCAGCTAAGTCTGTTTGATTTATACCACCATCCCCACACCAGACGGTAAGTACCTTTGATTTACAACATCCGCCCACTAGACGTACTTCACCGCTACGTTGGAGACCTTCTCCATCATTTATAACTAAATACATGCATGGACTATATAAGACACCCAGTTCCATTCGTAGAAACAAAGCAGAGCACACATTGCACACTAGTACTTGCAAGCAATCCATCAAATATACCATGGCCATCCCAAAATCTTTGATCATTGGCCTCCTCGGATGCCTTTGCTTCTATAGTTCGGTCCTAGCAGCTCGCGAGATCAACGATGACTTGTCGATGGTGGCAAGGCATGAGAGCTGGATGGCGCAGTACAACCGTGTGTACAAAGATGCTACTGAGAAGGCATACCGATTTGAGGTCTTCAAGGCCAATGTCAGGTTCATTGAGTCGTTTAACGCCGAGAATCACAAGTTCTATTTGGGCATCAATCAGTTCATCGACCTCACCAATGAGGAGTTCAAGGGGACAAAGGCTAACAAGGGGTACAAACCAAGCTTGCAGCGGGTTCCTACTGGATTCAGGTACGAGAATCTAAGTCTCGATGCACTTCCGGCAACCGTAGACTGGAGGACCAAAGGTGCAGTCACTCCCATCAAGGACCAGGGCCAATGTGGTGAGTATATTAAGGATAATATGTATTGCATATATGTTTATTTTTTTAGAATGTCGTCTGATAGTATCTACTAAAACATAACCATGTGTAGGTTGTTGTTGGGCATTTTCTGCGGTCGCTGCTACAGAGGGCATCGTTAAACTCAAAACTGGCAAGCTTATCTCACTGTCAGAGCAAGAGTTGGTGGATTGTGATGTCCATGGTGAAGACCAAGGTTGTGAAGGAGGTCTCATGGATGATGCCTTTAAGTTCATAATCAAGAATGGTGGTCTCACCACCGAGTCCAACTACCCATATACTGCGGCAAATGACAAGTGCAAGAGTGGAACCAATGATGCCGCAACCATCAAAAGCTATGAGGATGTTCCAGCCAACAACGAGGGAGCCCTCATGCAAGCCGTCGCAAGTCAACCTGTCTCAGTGGCCGTAGATGGAGGAGATATGACGTTCCAGTTTTACAAAGGTGGGGTAATGACTGGCTCATGTGGCACTGATCTAGACCATGGAATTGCAGCTATTGGTTATGGCAAGACCAGCGATGGCACAAAGTATTGGTTGTTAAAGAACTCATGGGGAACAACATGGGGCGAGAACGGATATTTAAGAATGGAGAAGGACATTACCGACAAGAGGGGCATGTGTGGCCTTGCGATGGAGCCTTCTTACCCCACTTCATAGAAGAAGTGCCATATGCCGCATATACTTCTATGAACAAAAATATTACATAATTGCACACGTCCACTTTAATTAAGTATAGTTTGTATGTGTATCTAAATTATGTAAAAACATATGTCTTGTATAGTATTTCATGTTCCATGAGTTCAATGAATACAATGTAAATTATGCCCCATATATAAAGATTTATGAAGAATTTGTGTTAGCTATATCATTCGAAGACTGTTAATTGTGCCGCCTCTTGTGCCTTCATGCATACATAATGAACTATTTGACTAGTTCTTGTTTTTACGATAATCTTGGAACCATATATATAATATGTGAAAATGGCGGAGTTGATTTGTAAATAAATGTTGAAGCGTGAAGGTGGAACAAAATGATGAATGTCAGTTCGTGAATCTTGAGGAAATGAATTATGATGGAACATTCTCTCTCTGAATTGCTATTGTCCTGGTCGTTCAACCCACAACACCAGCTAGACTAGATATTTCTTTTCTTTCCCCTCTCGCAAGGCGACTAGGGAAAGCCTTTCTCCCCTCAATCTCTGCAGGTGAGTCCATGGATTCGCCTCCCCTCCACCTGCCTCTCTGGCGGCCGTCGGCGGGAGGGGGTTTCTGGTGCCTCAGAACCGGCTAGCAGATAGGTAGAGTTTTAGTCCTCGTAGGGGCGGTGTTTGGACGGATGACGACACTTCTTCTTCAAGTCAGTCTTCCGGGCTCCGATCCTCCTCAAATTCGTTCATTGGGATGGGTTAGACGGAATTCCGGTGTAGATTCCTGCCAGCTCTTCACGGCAACGAGGTTAAGGTTTCTCGCCGTGCATATCTAACGGCGATATTTGGTGTCAAATTATTCCGATCGATTCAAGGATTCAATGGCGACGACTGCGGCTCCGGGACGTTGGTCCTTAGGGAACGTCCACAAAGACTTCCGGCTGTCATCGACAAGGTCAGGCCGGCTCCAGTATGGGAGCGGCGATAGTGGCGCGTCGGCGGCTCGTTCTGGCGGCCGCAATGGTCGTTCGGTTGTCCATAGACCTCGGTGTAATTTTTATTATGTTTGCGCGTGAATCTTTATAACAGTAAAACTTGTGCTTTCGTAGAGTTTCAGTAGTATGCAAAGCAGTGGCGCATTCAAGGTCCCACCGTGAACATTAATATTAGGGATGTTAAAACAACTCCAATGAGCCGACCCAGTTCGTCCGTCCACGTCCGTTTGGGTCGGCGCAGACAGAAAAGTCGGCCCAATGAGCCGATTCAAACGGACGCGCGTCCACGTGCCGATCCTTTCCTGATCCAATTTTGAGCCTCATATGCGTCGGCGCGGACACGAGACGGAAGCGCGTGGCGCGCGCCAACTACTCCCCCTGGCTCGCCAGTCGGTAGCGAAGCATCCATCATTTCCCTCCACTTTCCCCAAAACCATCCCGCCCCACGCGCGCTCCCGGCCGCTCGCCATGGACGATGCCCACGATGCCGCCGTCGGCCTCGCCTCGCTCGCCTCGTTCGGCATCACCTCCGCCGCCTCCAGCAAAGGCAAGCCCCGCCTCCTGCAAGACCGCCGCGGCGCCCAAGAAGAAGTAGCAGCTGATGCCCGAGGAGCAGGCCGCGAAGTCGGCAAAGAGGAAGGGACGGAGGCACGTGGTGGGCGCAAGGGACGAAGCAGCGGCCGCTGCGCAGCAAGAGGAAACCAACGCCCAGGTCGCGGCGGCAACGAGGGAGGCCCTGATCTACCTAGGGTTAACCTTGGCCAGCACGGGATCGTCAACGCCGCCGTGGCCGCGGCCAGCACCGGCTCCGTGTTTCCTCGGATGGTGCTGCGAGAGTCACCCCGCGCGTCGGAGAAGCAAGCGAGGATGTTTGAGATGGAGGCGGAGAAGCAATCAAGGATGTTTGAGATGGAGGCGGAGAAGCAAGCCAAGATGCTAGAGATCGAGGCCGCCAATGCCAAGACCAAGGCGAAGTGGCTCTCGCTAGTATGATGACAGGAGTGGAGATCATGAAGGTGGACCTCAACACCGTGTCGCCGAGGAAGAGGCCGTGGTTCGAGAAGATGCAGACCGACATGCTCAAGTTCGACGACGAGTGATCTATGGAGGCGAGCGCCATCCCTTTTTTGTATGCTGGGCAAGTGTGCTAGCATGACTGAGGGAGTCCTGGGCTAAGGGGTCCCTGGGCCGTCGACCTATTACACATGGGCTGGACTGATGGGCCACTAGGGGCCCAAGCTAGAGTGCGGACTCGCGACCGGACATGAGATCTTCGGAGTCGTGGTGTGTCCTCCAAGTCAGGTTTAGCGTGATCTTTCCTTCATTGTAACTAATGGATTGTAACCCTAACCCTACTGGTGTCTATATAAACTAGGGGGTTTAGGGCTTTAGGGAGGGCTACATTCATCACCTCATACCTTAGGGTTTAGCCCACCTGATCTCGAGGTAGATCTACTCTGTAACCATACGATACATCAAATACAATCAAGCAGGACGTAGGGTTTTACCCCTTCGAGAGGGCCCAAACCTGGGTAATACCGTGTTCATCGTCCCCTGTTCCCCATCGATCCTAGATCCACAGCTTGGGACCACCTACCCGATACCCCCGATTTTGACACCGACATTGGTGCTTTCATTGAGAGTTCCGTTGTTGGGTCGCCAGAGGATCAATGGCTCGCCTGATCATCGGAGAAGGCGTCGGCTTGCGGGACCTCTTTGTCCCTGGCCAACTCTTCGCGTTCGGCAACATCGTGCTGCACGCCAACCCAACTGGTCGTCTAGATCAGATCAACAACTTTGCACCCGAGCACCGGATTCGACCGGCAATCTGGAGTACGTTGCGGACACTCGAGGCGATCTGGTTTTCGCCGGATTTGCTGCACCCGCTCCAGCACCCTTCCTCGATCCAATCTATGATCGACCCCCATCCTTCGGCCAGCCTTGAGCGCGGACATCTCCGCCTTGAACGAAGGCCAGGAATCCCTCTCGACCACTCCCGCAATGATCGCCAAAGACTCATCTTCAGGCCATAGTGCGGAAACAATGTTCGGACGCCGAGAATCGCTCTTGGCCGAACCCTCTCCTTGCAACACGCCTATGGCCTTGAGCCCCAGCGACGGGTCGATGTTCGGCGGCCTGGAGTCATCCCTAACCGAACTCCCCCTCGGCAATTTGGCTTTGAGCCCCAGTACGGAAGCAGTATCCGAAGATCAGGTCTTGCCCTCGATCTCTTACAACTGTTCGGCCCCAGGCCTCGAGGTTAACTCGGCCCTCGAAGACCCGGACCCGGCCCAGATCATTCCCTTGCCCTGCCACATCGGAAACTGGCCCCCGGCGGCCACCGCATACCGGTCCGACTACCCTCGCCTTACTAAACGAGGCGTTGGACCGAATCCAGATGATGGCTATTCGGGAGGACCCGCCTTCGACTTGCGTTCAGCAGCCCTTTAAGGCATATCTTGGGGAATTTTGCGTCCCACACACCACCCACCTTGTGGCCACAACTGAGGACTTAACCGACATGTTGGACTACACTTCGGAAAACGCCTACTCCATGGACGATGATAGCGGAGCCACCGCCAACACCGACGCCGCACCCCCCGTCACCGGCCGCTGGACAACCACGTCCACTTATGATATTTACATGGTGGACACTCCGAAGGACGACGACACCCCCAGGAAGGATAGCGGCAAGCCCGCCGATGAGACGCACAAGCGCCGTAGACAACTCCGTCGCTCCAAGGCATGCCGAAGCCATGTGAGCAACATAGACATTGGAGAGAACGACACTTCGGATAACGTGGATAACCTCGAGGACCATGGCGCCGACGAGCAACCTCAAGCCAACCACGAGGAGGAAGACCCGCTCAACCTAGAAGACCTCGGCGATTCCGAAGACAGCAACTACCTCCCCCCTCCGAAGAGGAGGTTAGTTTGGGCGAAGAGGACTTCATCGTCCCCGAAGACCCGCTGGATCAAGAGCGGTTCAAACGGCAGCTCATTGCCACCTCGCATAGCTTGAAGAAACAACAACAGAGAATAAAGGCCGAGCAAGACACCGTCAATGACAGATGGACTAAAGTCCTAGCCGCCGAAGAAGGGTACGGCTACGAGCGGACGACCAAAAGTTACCCAATGCGAAAGCTTCTGCCACAATTTAACGATGAGGCCGCAGAGCCAGCACCTGCACGGCACACTCGGGCGGACCAGCCGGACCGTCCCCTCGAGGACGGGATAGGCCGGCCGATAAAACTGAACAGCCTCTCGCTCCACCTCGCCGTCTAGGCAAGGAGCCAGTTCGGCGTACCTACGAGTACGACCTACGACGCGACCTAGATACTCGCGCAGGTCTCACAAGGTCCATCTATGGACCCAAGGACAACTCTCATGTTCGTCAAGACAATTACCAAGCTTGGCTAGACCGAAACGACAAAGCTCGGGAACAACAGCGAGCCCGAATGACAGATGGTCTTCGGCGTGACGCAGCCCGAGTCAGGGGTGCCGCTCACCCTCTGTGCTTCACAGATAGAGTGATGCAACACCAATTCCCGGAGGGCTTCAAGCCCGTAAATATCAAGCCCTACGACGGAACGACGGATCCGGCCGTATGGATAGAAGACTTCTTACTACACATGCACATGACACGAGGCGACGACCTTCACGCCATGAAATACCTACCACTGAAGCTCAAAGGTCTGCTACCTCTTGAGCACTGCGTTGGTTTTCCCTTGAAGAGGAAAGGGTGATGCAGTAAAGTAGCGTAAGTATTTCCCTCAGTTTTTGAGAACCAAGGTATCAATCCAGTAGGAGGTCACGCTCAAGTCCCTTGCACCTACACAAACAAATAAGAACCTCGCAACCAACGCGATAAAGGGGTTGTCAATCCCTTCACGGTTACTTACGAGAGTGAGATCTGATAGAGATGATAAGATAATATTTTTGGTATATTTATGATAAAGAGTAAAAGTAAAGAAAGCAAGTAAACAGTAATGGAAATAACGGGAGATTAATATGATGGAAAATAGACCCGGGGGCCATAGGTTTCACTAGTGGCTTCTCTCAAGATAGCATAAGTATTACGGTGGGTGAACAAATTACTGTCGAGCAATTGATAGAATTGAGCATAGTTATGAGAATATCTAGGTATGATCATGTATATAGGCATCACGTCCGTGACAAGTAGACCGAAACGATTCTGCATCTACTACTATTACTCCACACATCGACCGCTATCCAGCATGCATCTAGAGTATTAAGTTCATAAGAACAGAGTAACGCTTTAAGCAAGATGACATGATGTAGAGGGATAAACTCATGCAATATGATATAAACCCCATCTTTTTATCCTCGATGGCAACAATACAATACGTGCCTTGCTGCCCCTGTTGTCACTGGGAAAGGACACCGCAAGATTGAACCCAAAGCTAAGCACTTCTCCCATTGCAAGAAAGATCAATCTAGTAGGCCAAACCAAACTGATAATTCGAAGAGACTTGCAAAGATAACCAATCATACATAAAAGAATTCAGAGAAGATTCAAATATTGTTCATAGATAATCTTGATCATAAACCCACAATTCATCGGATCTCGACAAACACACCGCAAAAGAAGATTACATCAAATAGATGTCCAAGAGAATCAAGGAGAACTTTGTATTGAGATCCAAACAGAGAGAAGAAGCCATCTAGCTAATAACTATGGACCCAAAGGTCTGAGGTAAACTACTCACACATCATCGGAGAGGCTATGGTGTTGATGTAGAAGCCCTCCGTGATCAATGCCCCCTCCGGCAGGACGCCGGAAAAGGCCCCAAGATGGGATCTCACGGGTACAGAAGGTTGCGGCGGTGGAATTAGGTTTTCGTGGTCGCTTCTGATGGTTTGGGGGTACGTAGGTATATATAGGAGGAAGAAGTAGGTCGGTGGAGCCACGAGGGGCCCATGAGGGTGGAGGGCGCGCCTGGGGGGGGGTAGGCGCGCCCCCTACCTCGTGGCCTCCTCGTCTGTTGCTTGACGTCCACTCCAAGTCCTCTGGATCACGTTTGTTCCAAAAATCACGTTCCCGAAGGTTTCATTCCGTTTGGACTCCGTTTGATATTCTTTTTCTGCAAAACACTGAAATAGGCAAAAAAATAGCAAATTGGGCTGGGCCTCCGGTTAACAGGTTAGTCCCAAAAAATAATATAAAGTGTATAAATAAGCCCATTAAACATCCAAAACAGAATATATAATAGCATGGAACAATCAAAAATTATAGATACGTTGGAGACGTATCAAGCATCCCCAAGCTTAATTCCTGCTCGTCCTCGAGTAGGTAAATGATAAAAAAGAATTTTTGATGTGGAATGCTTCTTAGCATAATTCTCAATGTAAATCTTTTTATTGTGGTATGAATATTTAGATCCGAAAGATTCAAGATAAAAGTTTAATGTTGACATAAAAACAATAATACTTCAAACATGCTAACCAAGCAATTATGTCTTATCAAAATAACATAGCCAAAGAAAGCTTATCCCTACAAAATCATATAGTTAGGCTATGTTTCAATATTGTCACACAAACGTTCTTATCATGCATAACCCCGATGACAAGCCGAGCAATTGGTTCATACTTTTAACGCGCTTCAGCCTTTTCAACTCTTACGCAATACATGAGCGCAAGCCATGGATATAGCACTATGGGTGGAGTAAAGTATAATGATGGGGGTTATGAGAGAAGACAAAAAAGGTAGAAAGTCTCACATTGACGCGGCTAATCAATAGGCTATGGAGATGCCCATCAATTGATGTCAATGAGAGGAGTAGGGATTGCCATGCAACAGATGCACTAGAGCTATAAATATATGAAAGCTCAACAAAAGAAACTAAGTGGGTGTGCATCCAACTTGCTTGCTCACGAAGACCTAGGGCATTTTGAGGAAGCCCATCATTGGAATATACAAGCCAAGTTCTATAATGAAAAATTCCCACTAGTATAGGAAAGTGACAACATAGGAGACTCTCTATCATGAAGATCACGGTGCTATTTTGAAGCACAAGTGTGGAAAAAGGATAGTAACATTGTCCCTTCTCTCTTTCTCTCATTTTTTTTGGGCCTTCTCCTTTTTTTTCTTTGGCCTTTTTTTTATTTAGTCCGGAATCTCATCCCGACTTGTTGGGGAATCATAGTCTCCATCATCCTTTCCTCACATGGGACAATGCTCTAATAATGATGATCATCACAATTTTATTATTTACAACTCAACAATTACAACTCAATACTTAGAACAAAATATGACTCTATGTGAATGCCTCCGGCGGTGTACCGGGATATCTGATGAATCAAGAGTGACATGTATGAAAAAATTATGAATAGTGGCTTTGCCACAAAATACGATGTCAACTACATGATCATGCAAAGCAATATGACAATGATGAAGCGTGTCATAATAAACGGAACGGTGGAAAGTTGCATGGCAATATATCTCGGAATGGCTATGGAAATGCCATGATAGGTAGGTATGGTGGCTGTTTTGAGGAAGATATAAGGAGGCTTATGTGTGATAGAGCGTATCATATCACGGGGTTTGGATGCACCGGCGAAGTTTGCACCAACTCTCAAGGTGAGAAAGGGCAATGCGCAGTACCGTAGAGGCTAGAAAATTGTGGAAGGTTGAGAGTGCGTATAATCCATGGACTCACATTAGTCATAAAGAACTCATATACTTATTGCAAAAGTTTATTAGCCCTCGAAGCAAAGTACTACTACGCATGCCCCTAGAGGGATAGATTGGTAGGAAAAGACCATCGCTCGTCCCCGACCGCCACTCATAAGGAAAGCAATAAAAGAACACCTATGTGTCAAAATTGTCACACAACTTTTACCATACGTGCATGCTACGGGACTTGCCAACTTTAACACAAGTATTTCTCAATTTCACAATTAATCAACTAGCACACTCTAATATTACCACCTTTATATCTCAAAACACTTATCAAGTATCTAACTTCTCATAACATTCAATGAACTCAATATGGAAGATTAATTTCACAATTAAAGCAAATTACCATGCTGTTTAAGACTCTCAAAATAATATAAGTGAAGCATGAGAGATCAATAATTTCTATAAAATACAACCACCGCCGTGCTCTAAAAGGTATAAGTGAAGCACTAGAGCAAAAACTATATAGCTCAAAAGATATAAGTGAAGCACATAGAGTATTCTAACAAATTCCGAATCATGTGTGTCTCTCTCAAAAGGTGTGTACAGCAAGGATGATTGTGGCAACTAACAAACAAAGACTCAAATCATACAAGACGCTCCAAGCAAAACACATATCATGTGGTGAATAAAAATATAGCTCCAAGTAAGTTACCGATGGTTGAGGACGAAAGAGGGGATTCCTTCCGGGGCATCCCCAAGCTTTGGCTTTTTGGTGTCCTTGGATTTACCTTGGGGTGCCTTGGGCATCCCCAAGCTTAGGCTCTTGCCACTCCTTGTTCCATAATCCATCAAATCTTTACCCAAAACTTGAAAACTTCACAACACAAAACTTAACAGAAAATCTCGTGAGCTCCGTTAGCGAAAGAAAACAAAATACCAATTCAAGGTACTGTATTGAACTCATTATTTATTTATATTGGTGTTAAACCTACTGTATTCCAACTTCTCTATGGTTTATAAACTCTTTTACTAGCCGTAGATTCATCAAAATAAGCAAACAACACACGAAAAACAGAATCTGTCAAAAACAGAACAGTCTGTAGTAATCTGTAACTAACGCAAACTTCTGGAACTCCAAAACTTCTACCAAAATAGGAAGACCTAGACAATTTTTTTAATGATCTGCTGCAATTGGAATCAGTATTTTATCACGTTCTGGCCATTTTTAACAATTGTTTTCCTGAACAGAAAGTTTCTGGAATTTTCAGCAAGATCAAATAACTATCAACCAAGAAGATCCTATAGGTTTAACTTGGCACAAACACTAATTAAAACATAAAAAAAAATCTAACAAGAGGCTAGATCAAAGATTTATTCCTAAATAGAAGCAAAAGGAAAAAAACTAAAATAAAATTGGGTTGCCTCCCAACAAGCGCTATCGTTTAACGCCCCTAGCTAGGCATAAAAACAAGGATAGATCTAGGTATTGCCATCTTTGGTAGGCAATCCATAAGTGGCTCTCATAATAGATTCATATGGTAATTTAATTTTCTTTCTAGGGAAGTGTTCCATGCATTACCTTAACGGAAATTGGAATCTAATATTCCCTTCCTTCATATCAATAATTGCACCGATCGTTCTAAGGAAAGGTCTACCAGGAATAATAGGACATGAAGGATTGCAATCTATATCAAGAACAATAAAATCTACGGGCACATAGTTCCTATTTGCAACAATAAGAACATCATTAATTCTTCCCATAGGTTTCTTAATGTGGAATCCGCAAGGTGTAAGTTTAAAGAGCAATCATCAAATTCGCGGAAACCTAACATATCACATAAAGTTTTTGGAATCGTGGAAACACTAGCACCCAAATCACACAAAGCATAGCATTCATGATCTTTAATTTTAATTTTAATAGTAGGTTCCCACTCATCATAAAGTTTTCTAGGGATAGAAACTTCCAACTCAAGTTTTCTTCATAAGATTGCATCAAAGCATCAACGATATGTTTAGTAAAAGCTTTATTTTGACTATAAGCATGCGGAGAATTTAGCACGGATTGTAACAAGGAAATACAATCTATCAAAGAGCAATTATCATAATTAAATTCCTTGAAATCCAAAATAGTGGGTTCATTGCTATCTAAAGTTTTAACCTCTTCAATCCCACTTTTACTATTTTTTGCATCAAGATCTAAAAACTCCGAATTTTTGGAACGCCTTCTAGGTAAAGGTGGCTCATCTTCAGTCCCATCATTATCAAGATTCATATTGCAAAACAAAGATTTAATAGGGGACACATCGATAACTTTTAGATCTTCTTCTTTATTCTCATAAAAACTTTCCGGTTTAGCGGCCATCTTATTAACTAAGGTGGCCTGCTTATCCGAAATTTCAGCAGTTAATTTTTCGAGATGAGCAATCTGAGATTTCAGATCATAAAATTCCTTAGACATATCGTCGAGCTCTTTATTCATGTAACCCATAAAACTTTTTTGTTCCTTAAGCTCGTTTCTAAAGAAATTGTTATGCTCAAATTTTAACGTCATGAAACTTCTGACGTTGCTTTCAATCTCTTCTAACCTTTTAAGGTGAAGATCACCAAATCTAGGTAGAGCCATCGTGACAAGCAAGCAATCCAACACATGAGCGAACAAGAAGCAAGCGAAAAAGTGGGCGAACGGAAAAGAGAGGGCGGATAAAATGGCAAGGGTGAAGTGGGGGAGAGGAAAACGAGAGGCAAATGGCAAATAATGTAATGCGAGGGATAAGAGTTTGTGATGGGTACTTGGTATGTCTTGACTTGACTTGGCGCACACCTCCCCGGCAACGGCGCCAGAAATGGCTCGTTGACGGGAAATCAAATCTTGACTTGACTTGGTGTAAGCTTCCCCGGCAACGGCACCAGAAATCCATCTTGCTACCTCTTGAGCACTGCGTTGGTTTTCCCTTGAAGAGGAAAGGGTGATGCAGTAAAGTAGCGTACGTATTTCCCTCAGTTTTTGAGAACCAAGGTATCAATCCAGTAGGAGGTCACGCTCAAGTACCTTGCACCTACACAAACAAATAAGAACCTCACAACCAACGCGATAAAGGGGTTGTCAATCCCTTCACGGTCACTTACGAGAGTGAGATCTGATAGAGATGATAAGATAATATTTTTGGTATTTTTATGATAAAGTGTAAAAGTAAAGAAAGCAAGTAAACAGTAATGGAAATAACGGGAGATTAATATGATGGAAAATAGACCCGGGGGCCATAGGTTTCACTAGTGGCTTCTCTCAAGATAACATAAGTATTACGGTGGGTGAACAAATTACTGTCGAGCAATTGATAGAATTGAGCATAGTTATGAGAATATCTAGGTATGATCATGTATATAGGCATCACGTCCGTGACAAGTAGACCGAAACAATTCTGCATCTACTACTATTACTCCACACATCGACCGCTATCCAGCATGCATCTAGAGTATTAAGTTCATAAGAACAGAGTAACGCTTTAAGCTAGATGACATGATGTAGAGGGATAAACTCATGCAATATGATATAAACCCCATCTTTTTATCCTCGATGGCAACAATACAATATGTGCCTTGCTGCCCCTGCTGTCACTGGGAAAGGACACCGCAAGATTGAACCCAAAGCTAAGCACTTCTCCCATTGCAAGAAAGATCAATCTAGTAGGCCAAACCAAACTGATAATTCCAAGAGACTTGCAAAGATAACCAATCATACATAAAAGAATTCAGAGAAGATTCAATTATTGTTCATAGATAATCTTGATCATAAACCCACAATTCATCGGATCTCGACAAACACACCGCAAAGAAAGATTACATCAAATAGATCTCCAAGAGAATCGAGGAGAACTTTGTATTGAGATCCAAAGAGAGAGAAGAAGCCATCTAGCTGATAACTATGGACCCGAAGGTCTGAGGTAAACTACTCACACATCATCGGAGAGGCTATGGTGTTGATGTACAAGCCCTCCGTGATCAATGCCCCCTCCGGCAGGACACCGGAAAAGGCCCCAAGATGGGATCTCATGGGTACAGAAGGTTGCGGCGGTGGAATTAGGTTTTCGTGGTCGCTTCTGATGGTTTGGGGGTACGTAGGTATGTATAGGAGGAAGAAGTAGGTCGGTGGAGCCACGAGGGGCCCATGAGGGTGGAGGGCGCGCCTGGGGGGGGGGTAGGCGCGCCCCCTACCTCGCGGCCTCCTCGTCTGTTGCTTGACGCCCACTCCAAGTCCTCTGGATCACGTTTGTTCCAAAAATCACGTTCCCGAAGGTTTCATTCCGTTTGGACTCCGTTTGATATTCTTTTTTGCAAAACACTGAAATAGGCAAAAAAACAGCAATTTGGGCTGGGCCTCCGGTTAATAGGTTAGTCCCGAAAATAATATAAAAGTGTATGAATAAGCCCATTAAACATCCAAAACATAGTATATAATAGCATGGAACAATTAAAAAATATAGATACGTTGGAGACGTATCAAGGTCCGGCTCGACACTGGCTAAATAGCCTCCCAAAGACTCCATAGGATGTTGGGAGGAACTCGAGGACGCTTTTCGAGCCCACTTTCAGGGTACTTCTGTCCGGCCTCCAAATGCCGATGACCTGAGCCACGTAATCCAGCAGCCCGGCGAGTCAGTCCGGCAATTCTGGAATCGGTTTTTGACCAAGAAGAACCAAATCGCCGACTGTCCTGATGCCGAAGCCATAGCCGCCATCAGGCACAATATTCGAGATGAATGGCTAGCATGGCAGCTCGGCCAGGACAAGCCGAAGACAATGGCGGCACTTACCTCCCTCATGACCCGATTCTGTGCCGGGGAGCACATCTGGTTGGCTCGTAGAAGCACCAACCAAGATGCCTCTCACACCTCTTTGGTTCGGGATGGGAATGGAAACCCACGACATAACAAGAACAAGCATCGCCACAACGACGGCGAAACCAACGAAATGACAGTAGATGTCGGATTTCGTAACCCGAAGTCCGGATCACGGAAAAAAACTTCTAAAGGCAATCAGGATGGGCCAACTAAATTGGATGCAATCCTGGACAGGCCCTGCCAGATCAATGGCACATCAGAGAAGCCCGCCAACCACTCCAACCCTAACTGTTGGGTGATAAAATAGGCCGACAAGCTCATAGCCGATGACTCCGGCAAAATCCCTCAAAGCGAGGACGATGAGGAGCCCCGCATGCCGAATAGTGGAGGCCAAAAGCCCTTCCCTTCTGAGGTCAAGAAGGTGAATATGATTTATGCTACCCATATACCAAGGAAGGAGAGGAAGCGCGCGCTGCGGATGTGTACGCCGTCGAGCCCGTAGCGCCGAAGTTCAACTCGTGGTCGGCTTGCCCGACCACCTTTGACCGCAGGGACCATCCGACCAGCATCCGTCATGGAGGATTGGCGGCCCTGGTACTCGACCCCATTATCAATGGGTACCACCTCACGAGAGTCCTAATGGATGGAGGCAGCAGCCTCAATCTGATTTACGCAGACACAGTGATGAAAATGGGGATCGATCCATCAAGGATCAAACCCAGCAACACCACTGAGGGAGTCCTGGACTAAGGGGTCCTCGGGCGTCCGACCTGTTAGACATGGGCCGGACTGATGGGCTATGAAGATACGAAGACTCTCTCCCGTATCCGGATGGGACTCTCCTTGGCGTGGAAGGCAAGCTTGGTGATCAAATATGAAGATTCTTTTCTCTGTAACCAACTTTATGTAACCCTAGATCCCTCCGGTGTCTATATAAACCAGAGGGCTGGGCCCGTAGGGTCGAATACTCATACTCATAGTCATACAGGCTAGACCTCTAGGGTTTAGCCATTACGATCTTGTTGTAGATCAACTCTTGTAATACTCATATTCATCAAGATCAATCAAGCAAGAAGTAGGGTATTACCTCCATAGAGAGGGCCCGAACCTGGGTAAACATTGTGTCCCCCGTCTCCTGTTACCATCGACCTTAGACACACAGTTCGGGACCCCCTACCCAAGATCCGCCGGTTTTGACACCGACATTGGTGCTTTCATTGAGAGTTCCACTATGCCGTCGTCAAAAGGTTTGATGGCTCCTTCGACCATCTACAACAATGCTGTCCAAGGGGAAACCTTCCACCCCAGACAGATCTTCGTATTCGGCGGCTTCGCACTGCGGGCCAACTCGCTTGGCCATCTGGAGCAGATCGAAAGCTACGCCCCTGGCCATCAGGTCAGATTTGGAAGCTTGAACTACGTCGCGGATATCCACAGGGACTTGAGATTCGAGACCGCGACAGCCGCCCCTGCCATCATGATGAACATGACGTAAATCTGTCATCAGACCATACCCAGGAGATAGCACCTGTAACTGCTCTGGCCTTAGATCGGAGCAGATCGCGCCATCCGAGAACGGGAAGCTCAACCCCGCCACGGAAGCCGCAGACTCAGCGGCGTTGGAGCCGCACACAGACCTAACTTCAAGTGACATCTATGTCACCGGAACCATGGACTTGTTTCCGGCTATAAGTTCCGAACCATGTGCGTCCGCGTACGTCGAGCTGGATCAGTCATCGATCGTCGAATTCAGCGCCGCGGACATCTTTCGGCACTCGCTTTTGGGCGACGTGCTAAACTCATTAAAAAATCTATCCTTAGCGGGGGACTCACAACCGAACTATATCCGGTTCAAACTGGAGGCTGATGACGGGGAATTTCGATTCCTGCCCGCCACCCACTTCATAGCCACTTTCGAGGACTTAACCGACACGCTCGATTACGGCTCCGAAGACATCGACGGTATGGACGACGATGCAGATGAGGAGCATGGCCAAGACCCGCCATTTACCGGACATTGGACGGCCACTTCTTCGTACGACGTGTACATGGTGGATGCACCAAAAGATAATAGCGGCGATGACAAGGAAAAACCAGTTAAGGATGACCCTCCTAAGACACAACCGAAGCGCCGTCGTCAACGTCGCCGCTCTAAATCACGCCGCAGCAAAGACAGTAACACCAGCACAGGAGACGATAACACTCCGGACGGTGCCGAAGACAATGAAGACCCCGTTGAGGCAACTTCTGAATAGGACGAATGGGAAGACGGGCAAGTTAGCCCTGATAAACAGGCCATAGACGAAGACTCGTAGGACAGTAATTATTTCCCGCTCTCCGAGGAGGAGGTGAGCCTCGACAGCGAGGATTTTACCATGCCTGAGGAACCTCCCGAGCAGGAGCGCTTTAAGCGCCAGCTAATAGCCACTGCAAGGAGCCTAAAAAAGAAGCAGCAGCAGCTTCAAGCTGACCAAGATCTGCTAAACGATAGATGGACGGATGTCCTGGCAGCCGAGGAATATGGCCTCAAGCGCCCAACCAAGAGTTACCCGAAGCGTAAATTACTACCTCAGTTCGATGATGAGGCGCTGGAGCCCGTACAGTCATCGCGCAATGCGGCTGACCGACCACCGCGTGGTCGGGACAAAGCGGCAACTCAAGCCGAACACCAGCCCGCCCCACCTCATCGTAAAGGCAGAGACAAAACAGCTCGGGGTTATACCCACGACCTTCAGCAGGACCTGAACAATAGAGCAGGACATACCAGATCGATCTACGGATCGTGAGGACGTGCCCCGACACGTGACGACGGCTACCTATTCGGACGCAACAAGCCTAGTCACACCCGGACCGAAAACTGCAGACGGACTCCATCGGAGCTACGTCGCAATGTGGCCCAATATAGAGGTGCCGCACACCCTCTCTGCTTCACAGACGAGGTGATGGATCACGAATTCCCAGAAGGGTTCAAACCTGTAAACATCAAATCATATGATGGAACAACAGACCCCGCGGTATGGATCGAGGATTTTCTTCTCCATATTCATATGGCCCGTGGTGATGATCTCCATGCCATCAAATACCTCCCACTAAAACTCAAAGGACCAGCTCGATACTGGTTGAACAGTCTGCCCGAAAACTCCATTGGCAGCTGGGAGGACTTGGAAGGAGCCTTCCTCGACAACTTCCAAGGAACATATGTCCGACCTCCGGATGCAGATGACTTAAGTCATATAGTCCAACAGCCCCGAGAGTCAGCCAGGAAATTCCGGACTAGGTTCTTAACTAAAAAGAACCAGATCGTCGACTGTCCGGATGCCGAAGCCTTAGTGGCCTTTAAGCATACCCTCCGTGACGAGTGGCTCGCCCGCCATCTCGGGCAGGAAAAGCTGAAGTCCATGGCAGCCCTTATGGCACTTATGACCCGCTTCTGTGCGGGCGAAGATAGTTGGCTAGCCCGTTGCAATAATAATGCAAGCGAACTTGGCACCTCCGAAGCCAAGGATAGCAACGGCAAGCCCCAACGCAACAGACATAAGCGTCAAAACAACGGCAACAATACCGACGACACGGCGGTCAACGCCGAATTCAGTGGCTCCAAGTCCGGTCAGCGGAAGAAGCCATACAATAAGAACAATTCGGGCTCATCCAGCCTGGACCGCATACTCGATCGTCCGTGCCAGATCCATGGCACCCCAGAAAAACCAGCCAACCACACCAACAGAGATTGTTGGGTTTTCAAACAGGCCGGCAAGTTAAATGCCGAGAATAAGGAGAAGGGGTCGCAAAGCAAGGACGATGACGAGGAGCCTCGACCACCGAATAAGGATGGCAATTTTACCCATGGACATGGATATCCATGGATATCCGACCCGAATGGATAGGGTTTGGATATGTTTTTGTGTCCATGGGCGGCGCCCAAAACCGACCCGGTTGCTCGTGGGTAGGGCATGGATATAATCTTGTACCCATGGATATACCCAAACCCGACCCGATAGTATGACTTAATCAGCAAAAATCTGCTGTCCCTACCCCACAGTCACATGTCCGCTGCAATTTTACACTTTGTTATCTAAAACATGCAAAGGAAATTACACAATCCCTGTCGTAACTTTTAGTAGTTGACATTCAATCCCCACCGTAACATACTCCAACACTCCTTCCCTTATTTTTATCTCCTTGTTAAATGACTCGTCATTCTCATCTGTTAGAAAAATACTTAATGATCTTAGGTTGTTAGTGGACGTTGATATACCATAAGTGAAGACTAGCATGCTACAAGGTGAAGGATGCAAGAGCTTATGCTAACATTGTGTTATGTCTTATTTATATGTGTCGAGAGGACCCAATGGATATCCAGTGGGTATGGATATCCATCGGGTTTGGTCACGGACACAATTTTTCACCCATGGATTTTTTTCATGGGCGGGCAAAGACTGTCTTCATGGATATGGGTATGGATTTGATATTGTTCAACCCGATCCAAACCCGACCCATTGCCATCCTTACCACCGAACACAGCGGGACAGAAGAAGTTTCCCCCTCAGGTCAAAACGGTGAACATGATATACGCCACCCACATCCCCAAGAGGGAGCGCAAGCGCGCGCTCAGGGACGTCTATGCGATAGAGCCAGTCGCCCCAAAATTCAATCCATGGTCGTCATGCCCGATCACCTTCGATCGTAGAGACCATCCGACCAGTATCCGTCATGGAGGGTCAGCCGCACTGGTCCTCGATCCAATTATCGATGGATTCCACTTCACGTGAGTCCTAATGGACGGTGGTAGCAGCTAGAACCTGCTCTATCAGGACACAGTGCGCAAGATGGGCATTAATCTCTTAAGAATTAAGCCCACAAGGACTACCTTTAAGGGAGTCATACCAGGTGTAGAGGCCCGTTGTACGGGCTCAATCACACTAGAGGTTGACTTCGGATCTCCGGACAACTTCCGAAGCGAAGAGTTAATCTTTGATATCATCCCCTTTCGCAGCGGCTATCACGCACTGCTCGGACGAACCGTATTCGCTCGATTCAACGCGGTGCAACACTATGCTTATCTCAAGATCAAGATGCCCAGACCATGCGGCATCATAACAGTCAATGGAAATAAGGAACGCTCCCTCCGTATAGAGGAGCACACCGCCGCGTTAGCTGCAGAAGTGCAGAGCGGCCTTCTCAAGCAGAACCTTAATTCTGCGGCCGAACTCCCATACACTGTCAAGAGAGTCCGGACTATGCTACAGCAGGACAATTCGGCTCGTCAAGAGCTCGACTAGCAATTCGGCCTCCGTCCCAGCCCCGATCAAGTGGCGGCATTCGTACCGCGCGTACATAACTACGCACTCAAAATACCATGGGCATAGTCGGAGGCATAACTAGCTTGTGATCCACAATACGGCTCGACCGCCCCCGGACACACATACTTTTCACTGTTTCCCTTTTCCCCTTTTCAGGTTTCCTTTCCACAGGCCCTCCCTGATGGCCTGATTATCGGTCCTTTGGAAGGATAAATACACCAAGATGGCAAGGAGCATGGACGTACGGAGGAATTTTTAGGTGGTCTCTTTAACGATCCCTTTACCTGTTTTCAGGACCCACACGAAGCTCTTCCTTGGTTTTGGCATGTTAAATAGCCTTTTGCTTATTGCACTATTTGTACGAATGCGCTTTGACATATCACCAAATTACAATGGAAACAGTTTGTGGCCCAAATTCTGCGGCTCTAGCTTACTACCCTTTATTCTTTTCCTTTTTGATAACTTTATCAAATAGCACCCGTACACTTTGGTTCGTTTCAATTTGCCAGGGGCTTCATAGCGCCCCGCAATACGGCAACAAAGTCCGAACACTTTTTATTGTATAGTTCGGCACCCCAAATTTAGCACTATATGCATTGGCTCCGAATCATGTCTTTGGTCAATAGTTGGGTTGCCCGGCTCCTGTGCTTACTACCTTACGTTCCGCTATATCAGCTAGGGTAGTAAACGGAGAACTACTGCGATTGTGTCCTGGTTTATCCGGATGAGCACCTCAGTAGAGAAAGCCGAAAACTGACTGTCATGATGCGGAGAGAGCCGGTCAGCTCTTCGGAGGTTTCAAATCGTTAGAGATTTTTCCGCATTACGCGAGGGATGAGTACTTACCCGATCAGGTGTTTACAGCATCCTAGTTTGGACACTAGGGGTTGCGCCTACATTTTTATTGCCAAACTCCTATGGCTAAGTGAGGGTGCTAAAGCCGTATAGTCTGATTGCCTAGTTCGTTGCGCTAAACACCTCCTTCAAGGACCAAACAATTGGATCAAGAGTGTTTAGATTACATCCCGAACACCCCCGTACTACCTACGTGGGGGCAGAAGCCGACGACTGGCCAACTCTCAGATTTCACGTAACACGGCCGCACAGGAGGTAATTTTTTTTAAAACATAACAAACATTATATTACATAACGACTTTGTTTCATCATACAAGGAAGAGACAAAATGAATGTATTCATTCGAAAATAATGTCTTGTGCACATTGCGTCGCCACAATACGAGACCCCTCCAGAACGTCTTCAAAATACTGCTCGGGTGTGCGGTGCTCCTTGCTCTCAGGCGGCCCCTCGGTCGCAAGCTTGACGGCGTCCATCCTCGCCCACCACACCTTGACGCAGGCGAAGGCCATGCGCGCGCCCTTGATGCAGACCGATTGCTTGACGACATCCAGCCGAGGGCAGGCATTCACCAGCCGCTTCACGAGACCGAAGTAGCTGCTGGGTATAGCTTCAGCAGGCCA
Source organism: Triticum aestivum (assembly GCF_018294505.1). NCBI lineage: Eukaryota > Viridiplantae > Streptophyta > Magnoliopsida > Poales > Poaceae > Triticum > Triticum aestivum. The sequence continues at coordinate 454,522,972 of NC_057811.1, read as the reverse complement.
CAGCCAGATTATTAAATTCTTCATGGCCAGTTCGGCCACCCTATGCAGCTCGACCAACTGTTTTAGCTGATCGCTAAAGGGCACCGGATGTTCTGGCGCAAGATATTGCGACCAGAACAACTTCTTCTTGAGCTCCCCTCTTCGGCTCGGAAGAACTCCGCAGCGTTGGAAATACTGTGCGGCAGATCCGCAAAGGCCCCTGGAGAACTCCAAATCCGGGTTAGTAAGAGATACCTCTTCTTCACATACTAGCTTTGCATACTAAACGCCTTACCCGCCGTGATTTTCTTGGCCTCTTGGATCTCCTGGAGGGCGCCTTGGGATTCAACCCGGGCATCTTCCGCGCTTTGGCGAGCCTTGGTGAGTTCGGTCTTTTGAAATGAAACATCGCGCTCCAAGGTCTCGCACTTCTTCACGGCATCCTGGAGCTCCTGCTCGACCTCATTGAGCCGGGCCTCGTGCTTTTTGCGAGCGACTTGCTCCTTAGCAGCTTTCTCCTCGGCCTCGGCCAGTGCCTTCTGTCGTCGTGCCTACCAATATCAGGGCACTCTGGTCAATACATATCATTCATTCTTCCCGAATATACAGCAAGTCATTACATACCTCACTTGTCTTCAAGCTACTTCCTTGCTTGGCCAAGCTCGTCCTCGGTCCGCTCCAGTATCTGCTTCAGTCCGGAGACTTTGGCAGTGTGTGCGGTCGCAGCTAGCAACGACGCCTGTGTAAGCACATAGGCACACATGGTTAGTCTCCTGCGAAAAACTGTTTGATCCTCTGTCCAGCTCTTCTTTCCGAACACCGGACAGAGTCTCAGGGGCTACTATCTATACCGTGACGTTCTTTTTAAAATTGCGTCGCTTACCTCAAAACCTGTTAGCAGGCTACTGCAGGCTTCGGTCAGTCCGCTCTTGACGGTCTGAACCCTCTCAATCACCGTACCCATAAGGATACGGTGTTCATCCACAATGGAAGCGCCTCGTAGCGCTTCCAGCAGATTATCCGGTGCCTCTGGTTGGACAGAGGTCGCCGGCGGAATAGGCACACCCCCTTCTTTCGAAGGAGGTTGCTCACCGGATTCCGGAGCCGTATAGGTCTCCGGGATGGTATCTAGCTGGGGGCCAAATAGGATATGGCCCCCACCGCCAGTCGCCATGGGGGCTTTCCCTCCCGTGTGTCCGGCGGCCGAGGAGTCATCCTCTGGCGCCGCCTTGGCGACCTCCTGAACCTCTCCCTGGCCGGGAAGGGTCCTTCGGGACAGCACTCGGCATCACCCTTGGCCTGGGGAGAGTGAGCCGCCGATGGCGACTCGCTGGCCATCGCCTTCAAATCCAGCGAACCCCCTGATGAGGATCGCTGGGAGCTGTCATGGGCCGGACTGCAATGGCATAATTTAACATATTAATACCATGAAATAGAGAGGTCGGATACATGGACATATGCGGGTTTTCAGTACTTATGATGCGGCCAAGGGCTTGTTCCGGGGGCGTCGCTCTGGGCTGCTGTCAACATCCCACGCGGAGTTATCCGCAAGGGGGCCCTTCCCCCTCTTGGGCGCCTCCGCCTCCAGATTTGTGGAGGCCGCCCTCTTCTTCCTCCCCCCATCTGGGGGAGAGTTGCTTTCTTCCTCCTCCTCGTCATCGTCTTCGGCGGCGGAAGAGTGAGTCTTGTCTTTGGACGACACGTCCGAAGCTCCCTTGCGGCGGGGGCCACTTCGGACCCCCTTGGCCTTTTTAGGACCAGCATCTTCGCCAAGAGCGGGATGACTGGTTCTTCGGGCAGCGGAGTCGAACATTGAATCCGCTCCGCTTTCTCTGTCCATGCCTGAAAGAATAAATTAGTAAAGTTTAGTCATCCTCCTTGAACAAGCAAGTAGAGGATGCACCTGGAGACGTGAAGGACTTACCGCACTGGTGGGATGGGCAAGATCGTGCCCACGGTCCGAGTCTATGGATGACGGCTTCTCATTGCCCTTAAAGAGCAACTTCCAGGCATCTTCGTGAGTAGTTCCGAAGAGCCTTTCCAAAGTTTGGTGCTTCTCTGGATCGAATTCCCATAAAGGGCAGGTTCGACTTTGGCAAGGGAGGATCCGGCGAACTAGCATCACCTGGATCAGGTCGACGAGCTTGATGTTTTTGTCCACCATGCTCTGAATGCGCGTTTGCAGCGCTATCAGCTCGTCCGACGTAGACCAATTTGGGCCCTTCTTTATCCAGGAGGTGAGCCGCATTGGAGCTCCGGTCTTGAATTCGGAAGCCGCGGCCCAGGTGGCATCGCGGGGCTCTGTGATATAGAACCATAGTTTCGGCCACTCCTTGACGGTCTCCACAAAAGTACCTTTGGGCCATGTGACATTAGGCAGCTTGCTCACCATGGCGCCTCCGCACTCCGCGTGCTGACCATCCACCACCTTCGGCTTTACATTGAAGATATTGAGCCACAGTCCGAAGTGGGGTTGGATGCGGAGGAAGGCCTCACACATGACAATAAATTCCGAGATGTTGAGGAAGGAGTTCGGGGCTAGATCATGGAAATCTAGCCCATAATAGAACATGAGTCCGCGGACGAAAGGGTGGAGAGGAAACCCTAACCCGCGGATGAAATGGGGGATGAACAACACCCTCTCATTGGGCTTCGGGGTGGGGACGACTTGCCCCTTGGCCAGAAGCCGGTGGGTGATCTCTTTTACTAGATACCCGGCCTCCCGAAGCTCGGTGATGTCCTTCTCCTTGACGGAGGAGGCCATCCACTTGCCTTGCGCTCCGGATCCAGACATGGTCGAGTGCTTTCTTGAGGCGGAAAAGATGAGGACTTAGGCGCTGGAGCTCGAGAATGGAGGGGCAGAGAAAGAGGGAAGGCGTGGGTGAAGAAAGGGAATCCTTATCTCCTTATAAAGGCAGTGAATATCAAGCGCCTCCCCACTCGCCTTAAAACTCGCTTGTTCCCAAGGGCTGTGTAAACGGCACGGTTATATTACCCACTCCCGTATTGATGAGAAATCCCGTAATAAGGGGAACGATCTCTGCTTCGACAAGATGTGCCAATGAAAACCGTGTCTCAAAACATGGAATGGCAGACGAAAACGGTTCAGAATAATGACCAGGCAGATGTGGTGTCACACTACAAAAAGTTGTCAGCGGATGGGACTCGTGCAATATTATACTCTCTACGGTTGTGTGTGGTACTTGTGTTGCAGATCCGGACACGCTCGTTACATCCGAAGACTGAGTTGGAGTATTCGGAAAGGGGAACCCGCCTTGCAATGCCGAAGACAATCTGCGCGCCGGACACCTCGTCATTGAAGCCTGGTTCAGGGGCTACTGAGGGAGTCCTGGACTAAGGGGTCCTCGGGCGTCCGACCTGTTAGACATGGGCCGGACTGATGGGCTGTGAAGATGAAGACTCTCTCCCGTATCCGGATGGGACTCTCCTTGGCGTGGAAGGCAAGCTTGGCGATCAAATATGAAGGTTCCTTTCTCTGTAACCGACTTTATGTAACCATAGATCCCTCCGGTGTCTATATAAACTGGAGGGCTGGGCCCGTAGGGCCGAATACTCATACTCATAGTCATACAGGCTAGACTTCTAGGGTTTAGCCATTACGATCTCGTGGTAGATCAACTCTTGTAATACTCATATTCATCAAGATCAATCAAGCAGGAAGTAGGGTATTACCTCCATAGAGAGGGCCCGAACCTGGGTAAACATTGTGTCCCCCGTCTCCTGTTACCTTCGACCTTAGACGCACAGTTCGTGACCCCCTACCCGAGATCCACCGGTTTTGACACCGACAACCACCTTCAAGGGGGTTATTCCGGGTGTAGAGGCCCGATGCTCAGGCACGGTAACGCTGGAAGTAGTATTCGGCTCGCCGGACAACTTCTGATCCGAAGACTTGATCTTTGATATCGCCTCATTCTGTAGTGGCTATCATGCCCTCCTCGGCCGAATGGCATTTGCCAAGTTCAACGCTGTCCCACACTACGCATACCTCAAGCTAAAGATGCCTGGGCCGGCAGGCGTCATAATGATAAATGACAACACGGAGCGCTCACTCCGGACCAAGGAACACACTACGGCCCTAGCAGCCGAAGACCAGTCCGTCGCCAGTAGGTCAAGGTACCAGCCCGCAGTAAAGGCAAAAGATACACTCAAACGGGCCCGAGCCCGATCCCCGTCATTGGAAGTCGCCCGCGTTCGCCGCAAATAGGGAAACGCTCCCCACGGAACGCCTGCCTTCCTCGCGTGTTACGTGCCTCGTGAGCACAACTTCGCGCTCAAGATACCACGAGCGGCCGTGGGGGCCTGTAACACCATGTGTTTGGCTCAACCGAACTATCATATCACCACATCCGTGGACTACAACGGGCAGGACTCCGGACTCGCTCAACATCAAGCTACAACGGCAGGATTACATCTAATCTAAAGGTCCCTTTTGAAGGCACCCCTCGCCATCACACGACGTTTTAAACGGATGTCCAATTCATTCCTCTCCACCTTGTAGAAGGAAAGGCGCATCAGGGCATAGTTGAGGCTTCGACCCACACATCAAGGCCCTGTGTAAACCTTCCTCTGTAAAATTTTCTTTTTCATAACCATAAACACCTCAGCAGTTCGAATTGTATGGATAGACGTCCAGATCTTATGGAAAATAAACACATCTTTTACGCTGCTCGGTCATCCGCATTATTATGCTCGCTCTTTTTTCCTTTCCCTTTTTCCTGCTCTTCGAACTGCTGGGTATACACATCTCGTGTAATAAACCAGTTACTCGACCAAAGGCCTGACTTTTTCCGTCAGCCCTACATATTAAGTCCGGCGCCACCTCGTGTCGAGTGTCCGGCATCTCGGATATTGCACTATATGCATCAGTTCCGAACTATGTCTTGGGTCAATAGTTGGGTTGCCCGGCTCCTGTGCTTGCCCTCTTACGTTCCGCACGTTTGGCTAAGACAGTAAAGGGAGAACCCCTGCGATTGTGCTTCTGGCTAGTTCAGTCAAGCACCTCAGGGGAGAAAGCCGAAAACTGACCGTCATAGTAAGCGAGAACTGGTCAGCGATCCGATGACAAGTGTTAAACTAAGAAATCGTTGGCGATTTATCCGTGTTACATGAAGGGTTCGTCCTAGGACAAACCACATGACTACAAAGGCATGCCTTGGCTCCCGCGTACGTCACCAAAACTCGGGGGCTACTCACTAGCCTCGCCGTATAGCTCCTATGGCTAAGTGGAAGTGATAAAGCCGTATAGTATGATTGCCTAGTCTCTCTCTCGCACTATGATACGTCTCCAACGTATCTATAATTTTTTTATTGTTCCATGCTATAATATTATCCATCTAGGATGTTTTATATGCATTTATATGCTATTTTATATGATTTTTGGGACTAACCTATTAACCTAGAGCCCAGTGCCAGTTTCTGTTTTTTCCTTGTTTTTGAGTTTTACAGAAAAGGAATACCAAACGGAGTCCAATTGACGTGCCAATTTTTGATGATTTTTTATGGACCAAAAGAAGCCCCCGGAGTAAAAGAGTTGGGCCAGAAGAGTCCCAGGCCGTCCACGAGGGTGGGGGGCGTGCCCTACCCCCTGGGCGCGCCCCCCTATCTTGTGGACGACTCGGAGACCCCCCCCCTGACGTGAGACCTACGCCAAAAATTCCTATAAATACAGAAACCTCCAGAAAATAACCTAGATCAGGAGTTTCGCCGCCGCAAGCCTCTGTAGCCACCAAAAACAAATCGGGACCCTGTTCCGGCACCCTACCGGAGGGGGGATCCCTCACCGGTGGCCATCTTCATCATCACGACGCTCTCCATGACGAGGAGGGAGTAGTTCACCCTCAGGGCTGAGGGTATGTACCAGTAGCTATGTGTTTGATCTCTCTCTCTCTCGCGCGCATTGTTGATTCGGCACAATCTTGATGTATCACGAGCTTTGTTATTATAGTTGGATTTTATGATGTTTCTCCCCCTCTACTCTCTTGTAATGGATTGAGTTTTCCCTTTGAAGTTATCTTATCGGATTAAGTCTTTAAGGATTTGAGAACACATGATGTATGTCTTGCATGTGCTTATCTGTGGTGACAATGGGATATTCACGTGAGCTACTTGATGTATGTTTTGGTGATCAACTTGCGGGTTCAGTGACCTTGTGAACTTATGCATGGGGGTTGGTACATGTTTTCGTCTTGACTCTCCGATAGAAACTTTGGGGCACTCTTAGATGTTCTTTGTGTTGGTTGAATAGATGAATCTGAGATTGTGTGATGCATATCGTATAATCATACCCACGGATACTTGAGGTGACATTGGAGTATCTAGGTGGCATTAGGGTTTTGGTTGATTTGTATCTTAAGGTGTTATTCTAGTACGAACTCTATGATAGATCGAACGAAAAGAATAGCTTCGTGTTATTTTACTACGGACTCTTGAATAGATCGATCCCAAAGGATAACTTTGAGGTAGTTTCGTACCCTACAATAATCTCTTCGTTTGTTCTCCGCCATTAGTGACTTTGGAGTGACTCTTTGTTGCATGTTGAGGGATAGTTATATGATCCAATTATGTCATTACTGTTGAGAGAACTTGCACTAGTGTAAGTATGAACCTTAGGCCTTGTTTCCTAGCATTGCAATACCGTTTATGTTCACTTTTATCGCTTCCTACCTTGTTGTTTTTATATTTTCATATTACGAAAACCTGTATCTACCATCCATGAAAGGAATGACTTATGTGATGGTTATATTGTTGAATTCATTCATGATGCTACTAAAAATTATTATGAGGGAGAAATATATGCTTGTAGGAGTTGCAATAATATCAAGTTTCCTCTCTATGTGTTGAAAATCTTGAAGCTATGCTTGTTTTGCTTTCCTATGCTAGTTAATAATTGTTCCCATAAGTTGTTTGCTCACAAAATCCCTATGCATAGGAAGTGGGTTAGGCTTAAATGTGCTTGTCATATGCTTCATGATGCTCTCTTTATGTTCCAGTTCTTATCTTTTATGTGAGCATCATTAAAATCATCATGCCTAGCTAAAAAGGCAATAAAGAAAAGCGCTTGTTGGGAGACAATCCAATATTTACCTTTACTGTTTTTGTGTGTTCACATGATTATGCTACTGTAGTAATCATGTATTATAGCTTTTGTTCAATAAAGTGCCAAGTAAGACCTTTAGGATAGCTTACGGTGATAGTTGTGTTGATCCTGCTGAAAATCAGAAACTTTTGCGCCTAGTAAATTAGTTTTGATAATTCACAGAAACGTGCTTTTGATATGATTCTTTTTGCTCTGGTTTGGTACACAAATTGCTCAGGTTTTCCTAATTTGGTAGAATTTTTTGAGTTACGTAAGTATGGAAAGATACCAGATTACTACAGACTGTTCTGTTTTTGACAGATTCTGTTTTCTATGTGTTGTTTGCTTATTTTGATGAATCTACGGCTAGTAAAAGAGTTTATAAACCATAGAGAAGTTGGAATACAGTAGATAATACACCAATATAAATTTAGAATGAGTTCACAACAGTACCTAAGTGGTGATTTATTTTCTTATACCAACGGAGCTTACGAGTTTTCTGTTAAGTTTTGTGTTGTGAAGTTTTCAAGTTTTGAGTAAAGATTCGATGGACTATGGAATAAGGAGTGGCAAGAGCCTAAGCTTGGGGTGCCCAAGGCACCCCAAGGTAATATTCAAGGACAACCAAGAGCCTAAGCTTGGGGATGCCCCGGAAGGCATCCCCTCTTTCGTCTTCGTTCATCGGTAACTTTACTTGGAGCTATATTTTTATTCACCACATGATATGTGTTTTGCATGGAGCGTCATTTTATTTTATTTTGTTTTGCTCGCTGTTTGAATAATATACCAAGATCTGAAATTCTTAAATGTTAGAGAGTCTTCACATAGTTACATAATTATTCGACTACTCATTGATCTTCACTTACATCTTTCGGAGTAGTTTGTCGTTTGCTCTAGTGCTTCACTTATATCCTTTTAGAGCACGGCGGTGGTTTTATTTTGAAGAAATAGATGAACTCTGATGCTTCACTTATATTATTTTGAGAGTCTTAAACAGCACGGTAATTTGCTTTGGTTAGGAATTTAGTCCTAATATGATAGGCATCCAAGAGGGATATAATAAAAACTTTCATATAGAGTGCATTGAATACTATGAGAAGTTTGATACTTGATAATTGTTTTGAGATATAAAGATGGTGATATTAGAGTCGTGCTAGTTGAGTATTTGTGAATTTGATAAATACTTGCGTTGAGGTTTGCAAGTCCCGTAGCATGCACGTATGGTAACCGTTGTGTGACAAATTTGAAACATGAGGTGTTCTTTGATTGTCATCCTTATGAGTGGCGGTCGGGGACGAGCGATGGTCTTTTCCTACCAATCTATCCCCCTAGGAGCATGCGCGTAATGCTTGGTTTTTGATGACTTGTAGATTTCTGCAATAAGTATGTGAGTTCTTTATGACTAATGTTGAGTCCATGGATTATACGCACTCTCACCTTTCCATCATTGCTAGCCTCTTCGGTACCGTGCATTGCCCTTTCTCACATTGAGAGTTGGTGCAAACTTCGCCGGTGCATCCAAACCCCGTGATATGATACGCTCTATCACACATAAACCCCCCTATATCTTCCTCAAAACAGCCACCATACCTACCTATTATGGCATTTCCATAGCCATTCCGAGATATATTGCCTTGCAACTTTCCACCGTTTCATTTATTATGACACGCTTCATCATTGTCATATTGCCTTCCATGATCATGTAGTTGACATCGTATTTGTGGCAAGGCCACCATGCATAATTTTTCATACATGTCACTCTTGATTCATTGCCCATCCCGGTACACCGCCGGAGGCATTCATATAGAGTCATATTTTGTTCTAGTATCGAGTTGTAATCATTGAGTTGTAAATAAATAGAAGTGTGATGATCATCATTAATAGAGCATTGTCCCATGAAAAAAAGGAAAGGCCAAATAAAAAAAGGAAAGGCCAAAAAAAAAGAGAAAGGCCAAATAAAAAAAGGAAGGCCCAAAAAAAAGAAGGGACAATGCTACTATCCTTTTTCCACACTTGTGCTTCAAAGTAGCACCATGATCTTCATGATAGAGAGTCTCTTATTTTGTCACTTTCATATACTAGTGGGAATTTTTCATTATAGAACTTGGCTTGTTTATCCCAACGATGGGCTTCCTCGAAATGCCCTAGGTCTTCGTGAGCAAGCAAGTTGGATGCACACCCACTTAGTTTCTTTTGTTGAGCTTTCATACATTTATAGCTCTAGTGCATCCGTTGCATGGCAATCCCTACTCCTCGCATTGACATCAATTGATGGGCATCTCCATAGCCCGTTGATTAGCCGCGTTGATGCGAGACTTTCTCCCTTTTTGTCTTCTCCATACAACCGCCATCATCATATTCTATTCCACCCATAGTGCTATGTCCATGGCTCGCGCTCATATATTGCGTGAAAGTTGAAATTTTTTGAGAATACTAAAGTATGAAACAATTGCTTGGCTTGTCATCGGGGTTGTGCATGATGGGAGCATTTTGTGTGACGAAAATGAAGCATGTCCAAACTATATGATTTTGTAGGGATGAGCTTTCTTTGGCCATGTTGTTTTGAGAAGACATAATTACTTAGTTAGTATGCTTGAAGTATTATTATTTTTATGTCAATATTAAACTTTTGTCTTGAATCTTTCGAATCTGAACATTCATGCCACAATAAAGAAAACTACATTGATAATTATGTTAGGTAGCATTCCACATCAAAAATTCTGTTTTTATCATTTACCTACTCGAGGACGAGCAGGAATTAAGCTTGGGGATGCTGATACGTCTCCAACGTATCTATAATTTTTGATTGTTCCATGCTATTATATTATCCATCTAGGATGTTTTATATGCATTTATATGCTATTTTATATGATTTTGGGACTAACCTATTAACCTAGAGCCCAGTGCTAGTTTCTGTTTTTTTCCTTGTTTTTGAGTTTTACAGAAAAGGAATACCAAACGGAGTCCAATTAACATGCAAATTTTTGACGATTTTTTATGGACCAAAAGAAGCCCCTGGAGTAAAAGAGTTGGGCAGAAGAGTCTCGGGCCGTCCATGAGGGTGGGGGGCGCGCCCTACCCCCTGGGCGCGCCCCCTATCTCGTGGACGACTCGGAGACCCCCCTGACGTGAGACCTACGCCAAAAATTCCTATAAATATAGAAACCTCCAAAAAAACAACCTAGATCGGGAGTTCCGCCGCCGCAAGCCTCTGTAGCCACCAAAAACCAACCGGGACCCTGTTCCGGCACCCTACCGGAGGGGGATCCCTCACCGGTTGCCATCTTCATCATCCCGACGCTCTCCATGACGAGGAGGAAGTAGTTCACCCTCGGGGTTGAGGGTATGTACCAGTAGCTATGTGTTTGATCTCTCTCTCTCGCGCGCGCGTTCTTGATTCGGCACGATCTAGATGTATCACGAGCTTTGTTATTATAGTTGGATCTTATGATGTTTCTCCCCCTCTACTCTCTTGTAATGGATTGAGTTTTCCCTTCAAAGTTATCTTATCGGATTGAGTATTTAAGGATTTGAGAACACTTGATGTATGTCTTGCATGTGCTTATCTGTGGTGACAATGGGATATTCACGTGATCTACTTGATGTATGTTTTGGTGATCAACTTGCGGGTTCAGTGACCTTGTGAACTTATGCATGGGGGTTGGTACATGTTTTCGTCTTGACTCTCCGATAGAAACTTTGGGGCACTCTTAGATGTTCTTTGTGTTGGTTGAATAGATGAATCTGAGATTGTGTGATGCATATCGTATAATCATACCCACGGATACTTGAGGTGACATTGGAGTATCTAGGTGACATTAGGGTTTTGGTTGATTTGTATCTTAAGGTGTTATTCTAGTACGAACACTATGATAGATCGAACGGAAAGAATAGCTTCGTGCTATTTTACTACGGACTCTTGAATAGATCGATCCGAAAGGATAACTTTGAGGTGGTTTCGTACCCTACAATAATCTCTTCGTTTGTTCTCCGCTATTAGTGACTTTGGAGTGACTCTTTGTTGCATGTTGAGGGATAGTTATATGATCCAATTTTGTTATTATTGTTGAGAGAACTTGCACTAGTGAAAGTATGAACCTTAGGCCTTGTTTCCTAGCATTGCAATACCGTTTATGTTCACTTTTATCGCTTCCTACCTTGTTGTTTTTATATTTTCATATTACGAAAACCTGTATCTACCATCCATATTGCACTTGTATCACCATCTCTTCGCCGAACTAGTGCACCTATACAATTTACCATTGTATTGGGTGTGTTGGGGACACAAGATACTCTTTTTTATTTGGTTGCAGGGTTGCTTGAGAGAGACCATCTTCATCCTACCCCTCCCACGGATTGATAAAACTTAGGTCATCCACTTGAGGGAAATTTGCTACTGTCCTACAAACCTCTGCACTTGGAGGCCCAACAACGTCTACAAGGAGAAGGTTGCGTAGTAGGCATCAAGATAATTTCTGGCGCCGTTGCCGGGGAGGTGAGTGCTTGAAGGTATATCTTTAGATCTTGCAATCGAATCTTTTAGTTTCTTGTTTTATCACTAGTTTAGTCTATAAAATAAAACTACAAAAAATGGAATTAAGGTTACCTTATATGCTTCATCTTTTTAATGTCTTTCGTGAAAATGATGGGAAGGAAAATTGTGCTCAAGTACTAGAAGAAGAATTACATAGAATACTTGGCATAAAATATGTGAATGATGAACATGATTGCAATGTTGTTAGTACGAATTCTTTGAATACCCATGATGCCAATGATATGCAAAGCCACAAGCTTGGGGATGCTATGTTGGATGAAGATGATATGTTTAGTCCCCCAAGTTTTGATGAGAAAATTTATTATGATGAAAGCATGCCTCCTCTTTATGATGATTATTGTGATGACACATATGCTACAAAGAATAAGGATAACCATGAAACTTGTCCTCATGATTTTAATTTTCAATTGGATTATGCTTCACATGATAGTTATTTTGTTGAATTTGCTCCCACTACTATTCATGAGAACAAATTTGCTTTTGTGGAGACTAATAATTTTTTTATGCTTGTAGATCATGAAAGGAATGATTTATGTGATGGTTATATTGTTGAATTCATTCATGATGCTACTAAAAATTATTATGAGGGAGAAATATATGCTTGTAGGAGTTGCAATAATATCAAGTTTCCTCTCTATGTGTTGAAAATCTTGAAGCTATGCTTGTTTTGCTTTCCTATGCTAGTTAATAATTGTTCCCATAAGTTGTTTGCTCACAAAATCCCTATGCATAGGAAGTGGGTTAGGCTTAAATGTGCTTGTCATATGCTTCATGATGCTCTCTTTATGTTCCAGTTCTTATCTTTTATGTGAGCATCATTAAAATCATCATGCCTAGCTAAAAAGGCAATAAAGAAAAGCGCTTGTTGGGAGACAACCCAATATTTACCTTTACTGTTTTTGTGTCTTCACATGATTATGCTACTGTAGTAATCATGTTTTATAGCTTTTGTTCAATAAAGTGCCAAGTAAGACCTTTAGGATAGCTTACGGTGATAGTTGTGTTGATCCTGCTGAAAATCAGAAACTTTTGCGCCAAGTAAATTAGGTTCATAATTCACAGAAACGTGCTTTTGATCTGATTCTTTTTTCTATGGGTTGGTACACAAATTTCTCAGGTTTTCCTAATTTGGTAGAATTTTTGGAGTTACGTAAGTATGGAAAGTTACCAGATTACTACAGACTGTTCTGTTTTTGACAGATTCTGTTTTCTATGTGTTGTTTGCTTATTTTGATGAATCTACGGCTAGTAAAAGAGTTTATAAACCATAGAGAAGTTGGAATACAGTAGATATTACACCAATATGAATTTAGAATGAGTTCACAACAGTACCTAAGTGGTGATTTATTTTCTTATACCAACGGAGCTTACGAGTTTTCTGTTAAGTTTTGTGTTGTGAAGTTTTCAAGTTTTGAGTAAAGATTCGATGGACTATGGAATAAGGAGTGGCAAGAGCCTAAGCTTGGGGTGCCCAAGGCACCCCAAGGTAATATTCAAGGACAACCAAGAGCCTATGTTTGGGGATGCCCCGGAAGGCATCCCCTCTTTCGTCTTTGTTCATCGGTAACTTTACTTGGAGCTATATTTTTATTCACCACATGATATGTGTTTTGCATGGAGCGTCATTTTTTTTATTTTTTTTTGCTCGCTGTTTGAATAATATACCAAGATCTGAAATTCTTAAATGTTAGAGAGTCTTCACATAGTTACATAATTATTCGACTACTCATTGATCTTCACTTATATCTTTCGGAGTAGTTTGTCGTTTGCTCTAGTGCTTCACTTATATCCTTTTAGAGCACGGCGGTGGTTTTATTTTGAAGAAATAGATGAACTCTAATGCTTCACTTATATTATTTTGAGAGTCTTAAACAGCACGGTAATTTGCTTTGGTTAGGAATTTAGTCCTAATATGATAGGCATCCAAGAGGGATATAATAAAAACTTTCATATAGAGTGCATTGAATACTATGAGAAGTTTGATACTTGATAATTGTTTTGAGATATAAAGATGGTGATATTAGAGTCGTGCTAGTTGAGTATTTGTGAATTTGATAAATACTTGCGTTGAGGTTTGCAAGTCCCGTAGCATGCACGTATGGTAACCGTTGTGTGACAAATTTGAAACATGAGGTGTTCTTTGATTGTCATCCTTATGAGTGGCGGTCGGGGACGAGCGATGGTCTTTTCCTACCAATCTATCCCCCTAGGAGCATGCGCGTAATGCTTGGTTTTTGATGACTTGTATATTTTTGCAATAAGTATGTGAGTTCTTTATGACTAATGTTGAGTCCATGGATTATACGCACTCTCACCTTTCCATCATTGCTAGCCTCTTCAGTACCATGCATTGCCCTTTCTCACATTGAGAGTTGGTGCAAACTTCGCCGGTGCATCCAAACCCCGTGATATGATACGCTCTATCACACATAAACCCCCCTATATCTTCCTCAAAACAGCCACCATACCTACCTATTATGGCATTTCCATAGCCATTCCGAGATATATTGCCTTGCAACTTTCCATCGTTTCATTTATTATGACACGCTTAATCATTGTCATATTGCCTTGCATGATCATGTAGTTGACATCGTATTTGTGGCAAGGCCACCATGCATAATTTTTCATACATGTCACTCTTGATTCATTACCCATCCCGGTACACCGCCGGGGGCATTCATATAGAGTCATATTTTGTTCTAGTATCGAGTTGTAATCATTGAGTTGTAAATAAATAGAAGTGTGATGATCATCATTAATAGAGCATTGTCCCATGAAAAAAAGGAAAGGCCAAATAAAAAAGGAAAGGCCAAAAAAAAGAGAAAGGCCAAATAAAAAAAGGAAGGCCCAAAAAAAAGAAGGGACAATGCTACTATCCTTTTTCCACACTTGTGCTTCAAAGTAGCACCATGATCTTCATGATAGAGAGTCTCTTATTTTGTCACTTTCATATACTAGTGGGAATTTTTCATTATAGAACTTGGCTTGTATATCCCAACCGCCACTCATAACCTGTGCAAAATATAGTTCGGGTTTACGGTGCTCCTTCCCAACTGGCGGAGGACCAATGGCCATGTCCATCGGCTTGATCCTCGGCCAATGCACCATGGTCTTCGCGAAGGCCAACCTCGCCCCTTCAAGCCATGCGGAACGCTTAATGGTGTTGATCTGTGGCGCTGCGTCATGCAGCCTCTGCACCAAGCCGAAATTGCTGTCTGGAATAGGCTCAGCCGGCCACAGCCGGACACACAGATCCTTCAGGGCTGGCTCGGCCATTTGATGCAGCTCCATCAACTGCTCCATTTGGTCACCAAGGAGCGGAGGGTGTTTGGGCGCTGAGAACTGCAACCAGAAAAGCTGATGTTCGGAGTCGTCCTCCCGCGTCGTGTAGTGCTCCACCATAGCCGCCATACCCCCCGGGTGCTCGGCGGAGACGTCTGCAGATCGCCAGACCCGCGTCAGCAAGGCGAACCTGTTACCGCCAAAAACACTCTGCAGTAAGTACTTCTTACCATCGGCGATTTGCTTCACTTGACGAAGCTCCTCCCGGACACCCCGCACCTCCGTCCTGGCATCTTGGAGTTCCTTGTCGGCCTTGGATAGCTTGGAGGACTGTTCCTTCTGTTTCTGCTCAAGGTCCTCACATTTTGTGATAGCATCCTTGAGCTCCCCTTGCACTGTGGCCACTCGAGCCTCGTGCCTCTCACCGGCAGTCTTCGCCGTCTCCAGTTCAGCCATCTCCTTTTCGGTAGCCCCCCTCTTCTCGGCCGCCTCGGCCTCGGCTTTCTTGAGCGCCGCTTTGAGGCTCTCAACTTCCGTGGCAGTAGCTGTAGTAACCAAATAACAGGAGCTCAGTACACAATCCAGACCATAAGTATTTGGCAATAGTAGCTCTGCATTTTAATATGAGCTCACCTTGTGCCTCATCAAGCTGCTTGTTGACAAGGTCATGTTCCCCATCAGAGCGCTTGAGCTTCCGATCCATCTCCTCTAGCGCTGCAGCATTAGCAACCGCGACCACGGAAGATGCCTGTGACATCAAAAAAGTCCACACAGTTTTCAATATTGGCCTACAGGATTGGACCCTCTGCAAGTTACTTTGCAGTTCTTGTACAGTCCCGGGGGCTGTTATATATACAACCTACTCAAACATCAAAACTAAGGGCTCAAACGACTTTACGGGAAACGAGTATGACTTGATTTACCTCAAAGCCTGTTAGCAGGCCATGGACAACGTCGTTCAATCCGGATTGGACGGGCCGAACACCCTGTAAAACCGCACCCATAAGAGTGCAGTGCCCGTCGACAATGACAGAGTTGTTCACCAACTCCTCCAGCGTGTCCAACCAACCCGCCGCCGCCTGTGGGAGGTGTTCGGCGCAGGCGTCGGGCCCCCAATCCCTTCCCCGTCGGAAGGAGGAACTGGCACCTTCGATGGGCTCGGGGGCTCAGGAGCGGATGGTTGTAGGGGCCCGGATGGCTCGGACTCCCTTCCCTTATTAGCCGCGAGGGACTCACCCTCCTGGTCCTCGGTGACCCAGGCGTCAGCCTAGGCCATGGTAGCTTCGACTCCCTCCCCCTTGTTCGGAGGGGGAGGGGTCCTTCGGGACAGTGCTTCCCCGACCTCGTCAGGGATCGGGGGAGGTGTGGAATGCGACGCGAACCTGCTGTCCGCCAGTTCGGCAGGCGGGGACGTCCCTTCCGACGACTGCTCAGTGGGGCGGTCGCGTGGAGGGCTGCAATACTAAATAGTCAGTCTCCGTTCAAAATGGTTTGTTAAAAACAAGGCAACATATGTACCCGTCAGCCGAGGGCTTGACCCTAGGTTCCCTCTTCGGAACATCTTCGGATGCTTCAGACCCCTCATCGGAGTCCGAGCTGTCAGGGAGGGCTAGCTTGGGCCGGCACTGCCTCTTCGGGGCCGGAGTGGATTGGACCTCCTCGACATCATCAGACACCGCCCTCTTCTTAGAGTGCGAGGAGGCGCTTTCCTCCTCGTCCTCGTCCCCGTCTCCGCCTTAAGCAGACGGAGCCGCGGTATCCCCGGACCGAGTGTCCGGACGAGCTCTACGCCAGAGGCCCTCCCTGGTCCCCGGTATATCCTTCTTCTTTTTGCCCTTCTGGTCGGGCGCCTTGTAAGGCACCACGACTAGCAGCTTCTCCAGCTGGCCCGATCGGGGCCCTTCGGGCAGCGGTGCTGGACCACTAATCTTCTTGGCCTTTTCGAGCCAGCCCTGCAAAAATTCGCAAAGGGAGGCTTAGATCGCATTAGGTGCGGAAATGTCATCCGAACATACGTAAAAAAAGAAACCACTTAACTCCTTCGGGGGGTTCGCTGCGTCGAGGCCGATGTCCTCTCCCTCGCTTGGCCACTCCTCTTGAGGCTTGAATAACAGACCCCACATCTTGTCGTGGGTTGTGCCGAGGAGATGTTGCACGGTGGCCGGGTCTTCGGGCTCATACGCCCACATAGGTTTGGCCCTTTCTTGGCAAGGGAGGAGCCGATGCTTGAGCATAATTTGGACCATGTTGGTTAGCTTCGCGCCGGGCTCCATCACGTGGACGACGCGCTTCTGCAGCGCCTTCACATCGGCAACAGACTCCCAGTCCGGACCCTTTGTGATCCAGGAGGCCATTCTAGCCGAAGGTCCGGATCTAAATGCGGGAGCCACCGTCCAGGCTGCGTCCCGTGGCTCGGTGATATAAAACCACTCTTTTTGCCACAACTTTACAGCGTCGAGAAACTTGCCCTCCGGCCACTCGACCCGCGTTAGCTTACTAATCATGGTCACACCGCAGTCCGCATGAGCCCCGCCAACCATCTTGGGCTTGACGTTGAACACCTTCAGCCACAGGCCGAAGTGCGGCTGAACTCGGAGGAGGGCCTCACAGACGATAATGAAGGTCGAGATATGGAGGAGGGAGTTGGGGGCTAGGTCATGAAAATCTAGCCCGTAGAAGAACATCAACCCCCTCACGAAGGGGTGTAGAGGAAATCCAAGCCCCCGGAGGAAGTGGGGAAGGAATACGACCCTCCCGCCTGGTTTGGGCGTGGGAATGATCTGGCCCTCTTCAGGGGCCCGATGAGCGATGTTGGACGACAAGTGGTCGATCCGCTTTAGCTCCAAGATGTCCTTGTTGGTGACGATGGAGGTGTCCCACTTGCCGTTAGCACCGGATCCGGCCATGGCTGGGGTGGATGGAGTGGGATTCACCGCGGAGCAGAAGGACAGGGCGCTGGAGCTCTAGAGATTGGAGAGGCAACAACGGGAGGTGGAAGAAGGCGTGGGAGGCTAAACTATAGCAGCTCCCCTCTTTATAGGCCACGGAGGAGCCAAGTGTTCCCCTTTTCACGCTGTGGGCTTCTCTGCTTCCCGATATGCTCACGACGTTATGCGCGGGTGGGGGAATCAAGATCATTGATCACATCCCTAAAAAACGGGGTACGATCTCTGCCTTGATGAGACATGCCAATACGTGCGTTAACCCAAATCCTATCGCTAATTACTCGTACGTGGTAAAACAATCGTCGATCGTTGGGGGGGGGGGGCTGGCCCCTGATCGTCCCCTGGCTCCGCCACTGTAAGCAACGAACTAAAACATATTATTAAGAGTTCTCTATGGAACTCCTATGACTGTACCTGATGATTTATATTGAGTGCTCCAAGAGGACCAACAATAATCACATGAGCAAATGCATAAGCAGCAAAAATAGATATTTCGCCAACAATCGATGTTCATAGGAGACCATGTGAGCAAACATTAGTCCTATTTCTTTTGGTCAAAAGTATTAGTAACATTGTCTTAAAAATGAGGCAGCAACTTTGCTACAATAAAAGGACACTTGGAAACTTATAAATCCCTGAAGTCTAACTCTGTCAAGTTACATTTAATCTATACCTACTAATAAAGCAAGGTGCGTTTCTCCGATTTTTTCATCCGTCCACCGCCGAAAATATTCTTCTTTTATTTGAGGTGGTACTAAATTTTTTTTGCGTCTGTCTGCTAGAATAAAATAATGGTTTGTCCAGAATTTCATATCTGGGCCACATGCGCTCTAGCCCAGCGAAACCAGCCCACTTAATTTACTGCCCACGTAGTGGGTAAAACACCATTTGCCGCACTGTGCGCCGTATAGTATGACCTTCGCACAGGGCGCCCAAGACTGGGCCGGCCCATTTTCGTTTTCCTTTACTTATTATTTTACTTTTTCTTTCCTGTTTACTTTTTTCTCTTTTCCCATTCAACTTTATTTTTTTCCACAAAATTTCCAGAATTTCAATTTTTGTTAAATTTCCAAAAACTTTCCAGAAATTTAAAACAAATACTTTTTGAATATTTTTTGGAATTTTATTTTCTCGCTCGAGAAGTTGTTCAAAATTTAAAAAATATAGTTTTTTTTCAAATTTGCTTGAGATATTCAAAAAACAGTTACATTTTAAAAATTGTTCAAAATTCTAAAGATATTATTGTTTTACTGAAATGTTCGCAAATTGAATATAACGTCCGTGTCTAAAAAATCCATTTTCTAAAATTGTTCTGAATGTTGAAAATATGTTCCCATTTTAAAAAAGGAATCACCAATTCAAAAATATTAGTGATTTTATAAAAAGGATCATGTTTTCTAATTTTTTTTGTAAATTTCAAAAAATGTTCCTGTTTCATATTGTCTCTCCCGTTGCAACACACGGGCATATGTTAAAAAATTGTTCACATTTCCAAGATTATTCGCCATTTCATATTTTTTTAATGTTCAAATAAAAATATTTCTAATCTGATGCTATAGCATTTTTTTTAATATTCGCGCTGGCCATTAGTTAACGGTTTCTATGGTGGTTGACTATAAATGAAAGAAATTGTTGGCACATGCCAATAGAAGAGAATATGTTGTTTGACTTTAATTAGATTAAAATTATAAGCACTTGAGCACTAAAATAATCAAAGAGTATAAACCTTCAAAAGAAGGGACATTCATGTCTGCTTATGCTAATGAACAGGATTTATGCGCTGCAATTAATAACCCACCCGGTTACACCGTTGTAGGATAGAGTGGTCGAAGCAACCCTGTCCTGAAGGTTATCGCGCAGCCACCAAATGAGGAGGCAGGCATAACCCCGAGATGGTGTCAGACTCAGAGGAAAAAAGGCGTTGGGTGCTCGCCACCATGCCGACCAACCCCACCACTATCAAGATTTCGCCTGTAAAACATGTCCAGCGAGAAGAACATAACCCCTTGCTCTCGCCTACCATTGTGGAGACCCTTTTTTCCGATGAAACATCAATTATCTTTCCCTTTGCTTCACGCAAAAAGAAAATCTTTCCCGTTGCAACGCACGGGCATATGTGCTAGTAAAACTCAATAGGAGTAGATATTTTAAAGGAAAGATAGATCTCCATTCCTTACGAACAATTCCCTAAGAACAGCAAACAGCATTAGAGGACATTCGTACTGAAGTATCACATTCCGATGACAAGATTTCATTTGTTCTCTAGCCACTTTCATGGTCCAGTATTATTTTATTTCAGCACTAAAATTTGTAGAAAGTATAATTAAATAATTTATGATATGAACTACTACCTCTATTCCCAAAATATAAGACATTTTGGTAGGCTAAACTAGCAGCTGGTCGCGGATCAGAGGAGCAGTAGTACTTAGTTGAGTGGCAATCACACCATGGGACAACGTCTGCACGGCGCCAACATGAGCATCAGAGGAGCTAGTACAACATGTATGCACCTACATGTAGTGGGCAAGGTATCCGGCATACGGCGGAGAGCAGCAGTTCGATTAATTGGATATGCAAGCATTCCTTGTGTGCAACGATTTGTACTGAATCCCAAAACAAGAAAATGCAGAGCAGGAACTGAACTGGGAATTGATTAATTCCGGGAAAGAGAACAAATTTTGGTGTTTACCAGTCCTTCATTACTCAGAGTTGAAGCCAACATATTTTCAAGGTATCAATCAAGAACAAGAAAAGGGATGTGAGGGAGACGAACCTGGATAGGAGTCTGGCCGCACGGGTAGACCGGACCCGTTGCACGCCTTGCCGGCAAAGCTCCCGATGGCGACGTACAGGGTTGGCCGGCAGGCAGATTGGATGCGCCGCGAGGTAGGGCCTGCAAGAGCGACAGCAAGGTCCTGCAACGTAGGGAGCAGGGGCGCCGCGACCTAGGGCCTGCACGCGGAATCTTGGCGGCAGGAGCGACAGCCAGGTCCCGGACTGCTGCTTCTCGACTGGATTAGGGCCGCCGCGTGGGGATGATCCGAACGGCGCACGAGAGGCTATGCGAGGGGAATCCGACTCATTAGTGCGTTGGGATGGCCTCTGAACGTGTTGTGAGGAACGAAAAAAAAAACTATGAATGAAAAAAAAATCTTTAAGTGATTTCCCAGATCTAATGGTCAGAAAATTTCAGATATGGAGTGACGTGAAATTACAAATCGTAACTCTTCAATCACCGTAAAAGAGCTCAAGAATACAAACGTTTATAGCAATATTCTTGACATGAGCATGAGACACACAAGTGAAAATTCATAAGACAAAATCCATGCCCGTGTCTTGAGGAAACAACATTACAAAACATGAGCGCGCGCGCACACACACAGGCTGACATTACAGCTACAGGATTGAGCTGTTAAAAATTCCTCCATTCCAACATGCAGCTAGACAAAATTATTACTTCATCACTGATCTGGCATACACAGATGAGCAGGCGATGCAAGATTGGAAAACGGAACAGAAGTTGTTACCTCTCATGTGAAAAGAGGACCGCACATGTTAAAGCTGCTCGTAAACGCAAATAATTCTTTACATGAACTACATGGGTGATTTCACAATAATACCTATGACAGAATTTCACATCAATGTAGAAGTACCAATCTTTTTACATCATAAAACCTATATTAAATAAAATTTAGAAAATCAGATACACACCATACCATCGGCAAGAGATGCTCTTAGAGCTGACGAGATGCCACCCTGCATGCATGCTTGCGACGAGCCCCAGCTGAACCGGCTCCGGAGGCTGCACCGCGTCCTCAACAGTTTCGCGATTGACAACGAAGCGACCTTGCCTTAAAATAGCTTTGCGATTTGGGACACTATTGGTTGTATCGCTGAAACTAAAAAAAAAAAGAGTGGATAATTTAGCACGTACTTTCTCTGTCCCACAGTATCGTTGAAACGTCTTATATTATGGACGGAGGGAGTATTTTAGGGTGTGGTTCTAGTTATGGAGTTGGTAATGATGAACGTAGTGGTGGCATATGGTTGTACTGGGATAATGATTATATCAATTTAGGCCTTATTCACTACTCACAGTATCATGTGGACATGGAAGTTACAGATCGAGCCCTTGACTTGAGTGTATATATGGTATGGGGTTTGCTAAAATTCATCAGCCAGCGATGATATATATGGGGTTTGCTAAATTCATCAGCTAGCTATGATATATATGAGATTCCGTGAGGCGTCAGATGTGTTTTATGTGGCATCGGTTACTCTTCGCAGGGCAGGGCAGGGCATTCGAGTAAAACTACCAATCTTTTTTCTTCATAGGACAATCCTAATTAATTAAACTGGGAGCACTGTCCAAGGACAACACAACATAAACCAAAATGGAAAACACTACATCCCCTGAAACCAACCAACAACCATCCCGGTGAAGAAACAACTTCACATTGATTGGACACGGTTTATTTTTATCACCACAGGCCACAATGAACCAGGAAAGGGAAACACATCATGTTCACAAAAGTATCCTTCTAAACACATCAGATGGCGGACTCGAATGAGCAGACCCTCGCCTCTGTGTACACCTTCCCCGGCTGGCAGTAGTAGCCCTCCTCTGGTGCACAGTGCGAGTCGTCTGAGCAGACGCAAAGCCCCTCGATGGCGCAACGCTTCTCAACGATGACCGGGCTCCCATTGATACCCAGCACCTGGTCACTCCATTCGCTCGAGAAGATCCCATCAGAGTCGTACCTGCCCTTTACCTCAAAAAATTTGCTGGCCTTGGGGTACTTGTCAATGGCTCCTTCAAAGGCAAAGTTGCGGTTCTTGCCCCAGTGAGGCATGGCACCGTACTTGCGTAGCGCCATCTGTTGAAGCTCATCGAGCACATCAGAGTGCGGGTTCGGCTCACCCTTGGTGAAACTCCGGTAGTAGGTTATATCGAAGTCGATCGAGTCCTCCTCCTTGCCGAGGTAGGCAGAGGATGCCTTGACGTAGCGGAGGAGTATACCTAGTTTGGCGTCGATTCCACAGAAGGCTAGTGGTTTGCGGTCACGAAGCTGCTGCATGTCGGCGATGAATGCCGACGCCCTAGAGAGCGTGATGCTATAGCCATTGTTGCCCAACAAGATTCCCCGGGTGCGCGGGTCCCACGAGCATGAGGTGTTTCCCGGGCTGTCGACACATGAGCCAGACGCTTGCATGCGGTGCTGAAACCCCACCACAGGGTACCCTGTGAAGACGCTACCATTGTTGGTGAAGCCGTACGCTGCCCTCTCAAACAAAGATACCGTCGCGTTTGCCGCCTTGCACCGGGCGACAGCGTTGATATTCTTCTCAAGAAGCTCCTCCGTGACTCTGGCAGTGATGAGCGCGGCCGTTGGGTTGGGACGGAAGGGTAGGTAGTCATTGAGGCCATCGCCCGCCGACGTGATGGCCACGCGGTCGTCCTTGCGGTAAATCACCTTGCGCTGCTCGGGCAGCCACGCCATGTCGGCGAATTCGTGGAGCTTACCCCACTTGGCGGCCTGCTCCGCCAAGTCCGAGTCGTTGCAAGTCACAAACGTCACTGACCGCTTGAACATGGGCTGCAAGGCCAGCGTAACCTGCACATTTTGTACGTGGCACATTTTGCACTCTGTTACTCCTACAATTTACATGCATGCATGCATGCATCCGAAGCAGCAATTTTTCTTTTTGCTGAATTGGTTGGATTATTTACCACATGTGTCACGTGGCAAGCAGCAAAATAATTTAGTACAAAGAGGGAGTACATACCTGGGAAACGACACCAAGGACGCCGAGGGAGACCTTGGCCGCGTCGAGGTCAGGATCGTCGGCGCTGAGCTCCCGTACCACCGCGAACCCTTGGCTGGCTGGCGCCGGCGTGACAATCCTCATCCCGACGACATACTCGTGCACGGCGCCACCCTTTCCCCACAGCGAGCTGCCGTGCGCGCCCGTGGCCAGCAGGCCTCCGATGGTGAGCCCTGACCAGTACGTCGAGTGCGGCAGCGCGAACCCTTTGGCGGCGGCCTTCTTGATCAGGTCCCGGAGCACCATGCCGCTTTCCACCGTCATCAACCCCTTGGCGACGTCGATGCTCACCACCCGGTTGAGCCGCTCCGTGCTTATGATGGTGCCATCGCTGCCGCCGGGGCAGGCCAGCTTGGGGAAGCTGTGGTAGTGCTTGGTGGCCACCTTGACCTTGCGCTTGGCCGCCGCGGCGGCTGCCACGGCCGCGACCAGCTCCTTCTCGGTGCGCGGGAAGGTGGCGTTGGCCGCGCGGCAGACTGTGCGGTCCGGGAAGGAGCCGTACGCATTGGAGACGGTGCAGTCGAACGTGCCGTGAGCACAGACCACAGTCGCCGGCGGAGGGCTGGAGCCAGCGAGGCCGACCAAGAGCCCTAGGAGGAGAAGCGTCGTGAGCACCATCGCTAAGCTCTTGCAACCACTAAATTACTAATAATGTGTGTGGTACCAGGACACGATCGAGGTGATTAACCAAGGCCTTGAATGCTAGCTACCTATATAGCTACACGTTCAAAGTTAATGCTAGGAACGTTCAAAAGTCAATGCAAAACCCACATGACTAAGAGCTTTTGAATGAGCCTTCAAAGTCAAACCATGTGCGCTCAATGTCAAAGTGAATACAAAACTAGCTTTTGAATGCACCCCGCCAAAGACTAGGAACGAGCTTCTGAATGCCAAAAATTCGTCAACTCTCTAGAATCACGGGCAATAATGTGATGACTTACAAAAAGAACGTGCCCACAAGTCAAACTCGCAGGCGGCTAACCTTAATTCTTGCTTGAATATATAGTTCGCTTGTCATCTTGACCCAAGATGCACAACTTCAACTTTGACCTCATCTGATTTGAAATAGTTTTGGAGAATTTCTACGGGATTTACATCCACTTGATTTTCGCCTACAGAAATAAAGTTACTAGATTCCTTAGGACGGTTTCTATACATGAGTGCAAATTCATACTGTTAAACCCACCAAATGTACTGCGTGCCTATATAACATGATCTCAACCTATGTCATGATTATTTTGATTGATCAATTACACATGTCTATCTTATATTTATGTGTCTCCTCTTAATTACTATTAAGGACATGTCTCTCAGTGATTACTGTTTTGGTCTGTCTGTTTGCACGGTCTGGACGTTCCTAGCAGTGAAATCTCGTCTGTAAAGCGATTTGTGCCGCACTGTGTGTAATTTGGCCCAGCTGTCCTGTGGGCTGCTGCCCCAGAGGCCGAAACACGTAAACTGGGCTTCTTTTGGCAGCCCATAATGAGAGGGCGGTGCGCTTCGTTAATTTTTCTTTTTTTCGCTCATCCTATCTCCACTTCTCCGTTTCTCAAAAAAAAAAAAAAATCTCCACTTCTCCACCGCAATGTCCCGACCACTAACCCAATCATGTCGCTAGCTTGGCCGCCTAAATCACAGACGACGACCTCGAGCGGATGTGCCCTACAAATCGAGATGACGAGCAAGAGGACCAGATCCAGTTAATTCGAGCATATGGAGCGACGACCTTCTCACCCGTTGTCCTCCTCCTCCTCTAGTATGTGAGGCAGTAGCAACAAGGATCTTTTTGCTGTTCAATTCTTGCTATTTATGAAAGTTTATGGATGCTAGTAAATCGCGCAGGGCTTAGGCCCTGTTTGGTTCAGCTGTGGATTTCTAAAAGCAGCTGTGAAAAATCTGTTGTGGAAAAATAGCTGTGAAAAATCTGATGTGAAAAAAATGTAGGTCATTCAAACCAGCTGATACAACTTTTTCAGATTTTGGTCCGCAGCGGATTTTTGAAAAGCGCGTCCTGGGTTACTTCCGCTTTTGGTTCAGATTTTGGCAGCGGATTTCTGGAATCGGATTCTGCTGGGTTCGCCCTTTGGTTCAGATTCTGCTACGCGGTAGCGGAATCCGTCGATAA
Organism: Triticum aestivum; assembly: GCF_018294505.1. Classification (NCBI taxonomy): domain Eukaryota; kingdom Viridiplantae; phylum Streptophyta; class Magnoliopsida; order Poales; family Poaceae; genus Triticum; species Triticum aestivum. The sequence continues at coordinate 454,497,161 of NC_057811.1, read as the reverse complement.
AAGCTGAACCAAACAGGGCCTTAAGATGCTGTGTCGGGCAGGCTTAGGTGATCGGAACATGTTCGTGTCTGCGCGAATATGTACACCTTCTGCTTTGTTTATTCGGAGTAGCCGCAGATTAGTGGAGCAGTCCTAGATAAACTGGAATTACTAGATCTTACGCTGAAATTACTAGATAAACTAGACAACAAAAGCAACAGATTAATTAAATGATTTCAAACAACATGAAAAGAAAAGCAATAATCATGGTTGTTGGCTACTACAAAAACCTACCCACTCCGTCCTATAATATGAGATCATTTTTTCCCAAGCTATGTTAGCTTGCGAAATGATCCTATATTATGGATAGCTTGCGAAATGATCATATATTACGGGACGGAGGGAGTATATATTAATGAGCTTGCATAAGAATTGGCTCGCTTGGGACACATCCATGTTGACCATCCTTTTCTCTTGTGTCAGAAATTGAGCGTAACCATTTTGCAATTTTGATTGATTGCTTATTTGGCAAGTTTTTGATTATTTGAGCAGTCCTAGATAGACTGGAATTACTAGATCTTACACTGAAATTTTGGTTTATTACTATGTGGACAAGTTCTTGATTATGTGTTTTCACTACAACAGGCAATCTATAAATTGAGCTATTTTCCCCCATCGTTTGATCATCACCATCGCACTGTGTTAGGAAACATGTTTTCATTGTCCCCACTAGATCACTAGGCATATTTCCTCATTATATTTGATCTGTCAAATTTGTTACACAATATAAACAATCGTTTTAGTCCATTTCTTGCCATTCTATTGCTAACTTCATTGCTTGAGTAATATATCATCAAGACACACAAGTAGAAATGCAAATTTTGCTCTGAAGTGGCATGATCCCAGTCAAGACGAACTATGTCGGTTTGCTCATTTCTCTATTATAGGTAACCTAGGTATATCTTCCAACTCTCTATGTTCTACAAATGAATTATTTTAATATCATTTTAGTCGGCTTTGTAAGATATTTGGACTACCAAGGAGATAAACATGTATGCATGCTTTGGTTTTACATGTCAAGGCCTCAAGTGTACTAATTACTACATCTGTTTCTGACAAAAGAATCCAAGCATATGTTGATTTGAGTCGTACAATAATAGATGATGGGATCCCTGCCGTAGAGTAAGCCACCAGGAGAGGCCAAGAGCCAGAGCATGGGAGACGCCGTCGTTCCTGCCCCTACTCGCACAACCTGCTGCCACGCCCAAGACCACAGATACGTCTCCAACGTATCTTTAATTTTTTTATTGTTACATGCTATTATAGTTTCAATCTTGGATGTTTTATATACATTTATGTGTAATTTTATATCATTTTTGGGACTAACCTATTAACCTAGTGCCCAATGCTAGTTGCTATTTTTTTTGCTTGTTGTTGGCTTTTCAGAAAATCAATATCAAACAGAGTCCAAGCGGAGAAAAAACTTTGGATTAATTTTTTCTGGACCAGAAGAGACCCGTGAAGGTTCCGGAGAAGATCAGAAGAGCCACGAGGGAGCGACAAACTCGCTAGTCGCGCCCCAGGGGAGGGGCGCCCCCAGGCTTGTGGGCCCCTCGTGGCACCTCTTCACCTAATTTCACCTCTATAAATTCCCAATATTCCCAATATACCGGTTAGTCACCCGAAACGCTGTTTCCGCCGCCGCAAGTTTATGTTCTTCCATGATCCCATATGGAGGCCTTTTCCGGTACTCTGTCGGAGGGGGAATCGATCACAGAGGGTTTCTACGTCATCCTTCTTGCCCTGCCTATGAAGCGTGAGTAGTTCACCATAGACCTATGGGTCCATAGATAGTAGCCACATGGCTTCTCTCTCATCTTCAGTAGAATGTTCTCCTCGACGTTCTTGGAGTTCTATCCGATGTAACCTTTTTTTGCGGTGTGTTTGTTGGGATCCGATGAATTATGTGTATATGATCAGATTATTTAGGAATATTAATTGAATCTTTTCTGAATTCTTTTATCCACAATTATTATAGTATTGTATTTCTTTCCTATCTATCTGTTTACTAGATTGATTGATCTTGCAATGGGAGAGGTGCTTTGTGATGGGTTCAATCTTGCGGTGCTTCATCCCTATGACAGAAAGAGAAAGGACATGTATTTTTGTTGTTGCCATTAAGGATAAATAGATGGGTTTTATTCATATTGCTTGTGTTTACTTTGTCTACATCATGTCATCTTGCTTAAGGCGTTACTCTGTTTTATACTTAATACCCTAGATGCATGCTGGATAGTGGTCGATGGTAGGAGTAATAGTAGTCATAGTTTCAAATAGCAAAGATAGCGTCTGCTATTGCGTCCGCAATAGCGTTGCCACGATACCGTCTGCTATTGCTCAAATTAAATGTTGTTACTTTTTGTTAATGATCTAGAAATATACACAATAATCTAGTGTTTTTACAAATACGCTACGTGGACATAGTGCCCGCAATATCGCCCGCTATCCGCATTCCGCTACGCGAACCCCAATCCGCTACCAGCCTGCTATTCGCTATTTAAAACCATGATAGCAGTAGACGCAGGCAGGAGTCGGTCTACTTGTCTCGGACGTGATGTCTATATACATGATCATTGCCTTGAATATCATCATAACTATGCGCTTTTCTATCAATTGTCCAACAGTAATTTGTTCACCCACCATGTGTTATGTGCTCGAGAGAGAAGCCTCCAATGAAAACTATGGCCCCCAGGTCTACTTTTATCATATATAAAAACATAAAAATACCTGGCTGCAATTTTATTTATTTTTATTTTGTTTTGCAATTTATCTTATTACCTACCACTACGAGATTTAATCATTGCAAGTAACCGCCGAGGAGATTAACAACCCCCTTGTTTGCGTTGGGTGCAAGTATTTATTTTTGTGTGTGCAAGTGCTGCTAATGAGGTTCTGTGTGGTTCTCCTACTGGATTGATAACATTGGTTCTTAACTGAAGGGAATACTTAGCTCTACTGTACTGCTTCATCATTTCCTCTTCGAGGAAATCCCAACGCAACTCACAAGTAGCAACCACTCAGTACATACCTACATTAGCTGATCATATAGACGACAGAGAGATTTGCGTACCTTATTTCAGTTCAATTTGAGTTTGTTTATTTTGTTCGTTTGCGAGAATATTTGGAGTCAGATAAGCCATGATGGTATGTTGTGATTACACATAGTATGTTGTGATTGGCTTTATGATTTCTGATTTTTGTGATAATATGCACATTTCTAGAATAAATATCAGTTACTTAGTTTCCATGTTTTTATCATGTGAAGCAGCAATGTATCTCTGTTTTTATCATGTCATCTGGGTTGTTTGGAACTTTATTATCTTTGACTGATGCAGTACCTTTGTTTTCAAACACTAGTTGGGCACAAGAACCCTACTTGGTTTATTTAGAGAAGCATACGGAACCTATATTTGATAAATGCTCTTAGGCATAGGTTGCTAATATCGGAATAATCCGATCACTTATTGCTTGTGTCCAAAAAATTCAAGGACAATGGGATATATAATCTGATCACTTCTTGGATGTGTCAAAAAGTTTCAAGGACTACAAGGTTGGTTCAAGACATGTACTCTGCACTCCCCCATCATATTCTTAATATTTGCCATCATCTCATCATTGATTTTGATTATTGCTAGCAAAAAAAAATCTAACTATGTTGCGGTTTGCCATGAAGGAAATATGCCCTAGAGGCAATAATAAAGTTGTTATTTATATTTCCTTATATCATGATAACTTTTTATTATTCATGCTAGAATTGTATTAACCGAAAACTTGATACATGTGTGAATACATAGAGAAAACAAAGTGTCCCTAGTATGCCTCTACTTGACTAGCTCGTTGATCAAAGATGGTTAAGTTTCCTGACCATAGACACGTGTTGTGATTTGATGAACGAGATCACATCATTAGGAGAATGATGTGATGGAAAGGACCCATCCATTAGCTTAGCCTTATGATCGTTAAGTTTTATTGCTATTGCTTTCTTCATGACTTATACATATTCCTTTGACTATGAGATTATGCAACTCCCGAATACCGGAGGAACACCTTGTGTGTTATCAAAGGTCACAACGTAACTGAGTGATTATAAAGATGCTCTACAGGTGTCTCCGAAGGTGTTTGTTGGGTTGGCATAGATCGAGATTAGGATTTGTCACTCCAAGTACCGGAGAGGTAGCTCTGGGCCCTCTCGGTAATGCACATCATGTTAAGCCATGCAAGCAATGTGACTAATGAGTTAGTTGCGGGATGATGCATTACGAAACGAGTAAAGAGACTTGCGGTAACGAGATTGAACTAGGTATGAGGATACCGATGATCGAATCTCAGGCAAGTAACATACCGATGACAAAGGGAATGACGTATGTTGTCATTACGGTTTGACCGATAAAGATCTTCGTAGAATATGTAGGAACCAATAGGAGCATCTAGGTTCCGCTGTTGGTTATTGATCAGAGATGTGTCTTGGTCATGTCTACATAGTTCTCGAACCCGTAGGGTCCGCACGCTTAACGTTCGATGACGATTTGTATTATGAGTAATGTGTTTTGGTGACCGAAGATTGTTCGGAGTCCCAGATGAGATCACGGGCATGACGAGGAGTCTCGAAATGGTCGAGAGGTAAGGATTGATATATTGGATGATAGTGTTCGGACAACGGAATGGTTTCGGAGCGTTTCAGATATTTATCAGTGTACCGAGGGGTTGTCGGAACCCCCCGGGGAAGGTAATGGGCCTACATGGGCCATAGGGGAGAGAGAGGGCAGCCCACAAGGGGTGGCGCGCCCCCCCATGGGTAGTCCGAATTGGACCAGGGGAAGGGGGCGCGGTCCCCCTTTCCTTCTCCCTCTCCCTCTCCTTCCCCCTTTCCACCTCCAAGAGAAGGAGGGGGGGGGGCGACTTGGACTAGGAGTCCTAGCCGGTTTCCCCCCATGGCGCGCCCCCTAGGGCCAGCGGCCTCCTCCCCTCCTCCTTTATATACGGGGGCAGGGGGCACCCCAAAGGACATCAATTGTTCTCTTAGCCGTGTGCGGTGCCCCCCTCCACAGTTTAATCCTCCGGTCATATTGTCGTAGTGCTTAGGCGAAGCCTTGCGCGGATCACATCACCATCACCGTCACCATGCCGTCGTGCTGACGAAACTCTCCCTCGACACTTTGCCGGATCAAGAGTTCAAGGGACGTCATCGAGCTGAATGTGTGCAGAACTCGGAGGTGCCGTATGCTCGGTGCTTGATCGGTTGGATCACGAAGATGTTCGACTACATCAACCGCGTTAAGCTAACACTTCCGCTTTCGGTCTACAAGGGTACGTGGACATAATCTTCCCCTCTCGTTGCTATGCATCTCCTAGATAGATCTTGCGTGATCGTAGGATATTTTTTGAAATTGCATGCTATGTTCCCCAACAGTGGCATCCGAGCCAGGTCTATGCGTAGATGATATGCACGAGTAGAACACAAAGAGTTGGGGCGATCATAGTCATACTGCTTACCACCAACGTCTTATTTTGATTCGGCGGTATTGTTGGATGAAGTGGCCCGGACCAACCTTACATGACCACATTCATGAGACCGGTTCCACCGACAGACGTGCAACTTGTTTTGCATAAAGGTGGCTGGCGGGTGTCTGTTCCTTCAACTTTAGTTGAATCGAATTTGACTACGGCCGGTCCTTGTTTAAGGTTAAAACAACAAACTTGACGAAACATCGTTATGGTTTTGATGCGTAGGTAAGAACGGTTCTTACTAGAAGCCCGTAGCAGCCACGTAAAACTTGCAACAACAAAGTAGAGGATGTCTAACTTGTTTTTGCAGGGCATGGTCAAGACATGATGTGATATAAGTTATTGTATGAGATGATCATGTTTTGTAAAAGTTATCGGCAACTGGCAGGAGCCTTATGGTTGTCGCTTTAATGTATGAAATGCAATCGCCATGTAATTGCTTTACTTTATCACTATGCGTTAGCGATAGTTGTAGAAGCAATAGTTGGCGAGATGATAATGACGCTACGATGGAGATCAGGGTGTCAAGCCGGTGACGATGGAGATCATGATGGTGCTTTGGAGATGGAGATCAAAGGCACAAGATGATGATGGCCATATCATGTTACATATTTTGATTCCATGTGATGTTTATCTTTTATGCATCTTATTTTGCTTAGTACGGCGGTAGCATAATAAGATGATCCCTCACTAAAAATTTCAAGGTATAAGTGTTCTCCCTGAGTATGCACCGTTGCGACAGTTCGTCGTGCCGAGACACCACGTGATGATCGGGTGTAATAAGCTCTACGTTCACACACAACGGGTGCAAGACAGTTTTGCACGTGCAGAATACTTAGGTTAAACTTGACGAGCCTAGCATGTACAGACATGGCCTCGAAACACTGAGACCGAAAGGTCGAACGTGAATCATATAGTAGATATGATCAACATAGAGATGTTCACCATTGAAAACTACTCCATCTCACGTGATGATCGGACATGGTTTAGTTGATATGGATCATGTGATCATTTAGATGACTCGAGGGATGTCTATCTAAGTGGGAGTTCTTAAGTAATATGATTAATTGAACTTAATTTATCATGAACTTAGTCCTGATAGTGTTTGTATATCTATGTTGTAGATCATTGGCCCGTGCTACCATTCCCTTGAATTTTAATGCGTTCCTAGAGAAAGCTAAGTTGAAAGATGATGGTAGCAACTACACGGACTGGGTCCGTAACTTGAGGATTATCCTCATTGCTGCACAGAAGAATTATGTCCTTGATGCACCGCTAGGTGAAAAGCCCCCTCCCGCTAATGTAGACGCTTTGAACGTCTGATAGACGCGGTCTGATGACTACTCTATAATTAAGTGTTCCATGCTCTACGGCTTAGAATCGGGACTTCAAAGACGTTTTGAACGTCATGGACCATATGAGATGTTCCAGGAGTTGAAGCTAATATTTCAAGCAAATTCCCGAGTTGAGAGATATGAAGTCTCCAACAAGTTCTATAGCTGCAAAATGGAGGAGAACAGTTCTGTCAGTGAACACATACTCGGAATGTTTGGGTACCATAACGACTTGACTTAGCTAGGAGTTAATCTTCCGGATGATAGAGTTATTGACAGAGTTCTTCAATCACTGCCACCAAGCTACAAAGGCTTCGTGATGAACTATAATATGCAAGGGATGAATAAGACAATTCCCGAGCTCTTCGCTATGCTCAAAGCTGCGGAGGTAGAAATCAAGAAAGAGCATCACGTGTTGATGGTTAACAAGACCACTAGTTTCAAGAAAAAGGGCAAAGGAAAGAAGGGGAACTTCAAGAAGAATGGCAAGCAAGTTGCCACTCCCGGGAAGAAGCCCAAGTCTGGACCTAAGCCTGAAACTGAGTGCTTCTACTGCAAAGGCACTGGACACTGGAAGCGGAACTGCCCCAAGTATTTGGCGGATAAGAAGGATGGCAAAGTGAAAGGTATATTTGATATACATGTTACTGATATGTACCTTACTAATGATCGTAGTAGCGCCTGGGTATTTGATACTGGTTCTATTGCTCATATTTGCAACTCGAAACAAGGGCTACGGATTAAACGAAGATTGGCTAAGGACGAGGTGACGATGCGCGTCGGAAATGGTTCCAAGGTCGATGTGATCACCGTCGGCACGCTACCTCTACATCTACCTTCGGGATTAGTTTTGGACCTGAATAATTGTTATTTGGTGCCAGCGTTGAGCATGAACATTATATCTGGATCTTGTTTGATGCGAGACGTTTATTCATTTAAATCAGAGAATAATGGTTGTTCTATTTATATGAGTTATCTTTTATGGTCATGCACCCTTGATGAGTGGCCTATTTTTGTTGAATCTCGATCGTGGTGATACACATATTCATAATATTGATGCCAAAAGATGCAAAGTTAATAATGTTAGTGCAACTTATTTGTGGCACTGCCGTTTAGGTCATATTGGTGTAAAGCGCATGAAGAAACTCCATGCAGATGGGCTTTTGGAATCACTTGATTATGAATCACTTGATGCTTGCGAACCATGCCTCATGGGCAAGATGACTAAGACTCCATTCTCCGGATCAATGGAGCAAGCCACTGACTTATTGGAAATAATACATACTGATGTATGTGGACCGATGAGTGTTGAGGCTCGCGGTGGGTATCGTTATTTTCTGACCTTCACAGATGATTTGAGCAGATATGGGTATATCTACTTAATGAAAAATAAGTCTAAAACATTTGAAAAGTTCAAAGAATATCAGAGTGAAGTGGAAAATCATCGTAACAAGAAAATAAAGTTTCTACGATCTGATCACGGAGGCGAATATTTGAGTTACGAGTTTAGTCTTCATTTGAAACAATGTGGAATTGTTTCGCAACTCACGCCACCTGGAACACCACAGCGTAATGGTGTGTCCGAACATTGTAACCGTACTTTATTAGATATGGTGCGATCTATGATGTCTCTTACCGACTTACCACTACCGTTTTGGGGTTATGCATTAGAGACAGCTGCATTCACATTAAATAGGGCACCATCTAAATCTGTTGAGACGACACCGTATGAACTATGGTTTGGCAAGAAACCTAAGCTGTCATTTCTTAAAGTTTGGGGTTGCGATGCTTATGTGAAAAAGCTTCAGCCTGATAAGCTTGAACCCAAATCGAAGAAGTGCGTCTTCATATGATACCCAAAAGAGACTGTTGGGTACACCTTCTATCACAAATCCGAAGGAAAAATATTTGTTGCCAAGAATGGATCCTTTCTAGAGAAGGAGTTTCTCTTGAAAGAAGTGAGTGGGAGGAAAGTAGAACTTGATGAGGTAATTGTACCTTCTCTTGAATTGGAAAGTAGCTCATCACAGAAAACTGTTCCTATGATGCCTAAACCAATTAGTGAGGAAGCTAATGATGATGATCATGAAACTTCAGATCAAGTTACTAGCGAACCTCGTAGTTCAACCAGAGCACGTTCCGCACCAGAGTGGTACGGTAATCCTATTCTGGAAGTCATGTTACTAGACCATGACGAACCTATGAACTACGAGGAAGTGATGATGAGCCCAGATTCCGCAAAATGGCTTGAGGCCATGAAATCTGAGATAGGATCCATGTATCAGAACAAAGTGTGGACTTTGGTTGACTTGCCCGATGATCGGCAAGCCATAGAGAATAAATGGTTCTTCAAGAAGAAGTATGACACTGATGGTAATGTTACTGTCTACAAAGCTCGACTTGTGGCAAAAAGTTTTCGACAAGTTCAAGGAGTTGACTATGATGAGATCTTATCACCCGTAGCGATGCTTAAGTCTGTCCGAATCATGGTAGCAATTGCCGCATTTTATGATTATGAATTTTGGCAAATGGATGTCAAAACTGCATTCCTTAATGGATTTCTTAAAGAAGAGTTGTATATGATCCAACCGGAAGGTTTTGTCGATCCTAAAGGTGCTAACAAAGTGTGCAAGGTCCAGCGATCCATTTATGGACTGGTGCAAGCCTCTCGGAGTTGGAATATACGCTCTGATAGTGTGATCAAAGCATATGGTTTTATACAGACTTTTGGAGAAGCCTGTATTTACAAGAAAGTGAGTGGGAGCTCTGTAGCATTTCTAATATTATATGTGGATGACATATTGTTGATTGGAAATGATATAGAATTTGTTGATAGCATAAAAGGATACTTGAATAAGAAGTTTTCAATAAAAGACCTTAGTGAAGCTGCTTATATATTGGGCATCAAGATATATAGAGATAGATAAAGACGCTTAATTGGACTTTCACAAAGCACATACCTTGATAAAGTTTTGTAGAAGTTCAAAATGGATCAGTCAAAGAAAGGGTTCTTGCCTGTGTTACAAGGTGTGAAGTTGAGTCAGACTCAATGCCCGACCACTGCAGAAGATAGAGAGAAAATGAAAGTCATTCCCTATGCCTCAACCATAGGTTCTATCATGTATGCAATGCTGTGTACCAGACCTGATGTGTGCCTTGCTATTAGTTTAGCAGGGAGGTACCAAAGTAATCCAGGAGTGGATCACTGGACAGTGGTCAAGAACATCCTGAAATACCTTAAAAGGACTAAGAATATGTTTCTCATTTATGGAAGTGAAAAGGAGCTCGTCGTAAATGGTTACGTTGATGCTAGCTTTGACATTGATCCGGATGACTCTAAGTCGCAAACCGGATATGTATTTATATTGAATGGTGGAGCTGTCAGTTGGTGCAGTTCCAAGCAAAGCGTCGTGGCGGGATCTACGTGTGAAGCGGAGTACATAGCTTCTTCGGAAGCAGCAAATGAAGGAGTCTGGATGAAGGAGTTCATATCCGATCTAGGTGTAATACCTAGTGCATCGGGTCCAATGAAAATCTTTTGTGGCAATACTGGAGCAATTGCCTTAGCGAAGGAACCCAGATTTCACAACAGAACCAAACACATCAAGAGACGCTTCAACTCCATCCGAGATCAAGTCGAGGAGGGAGACATAGAGATTTGCAAAATATATACGGATCTGAATGTTGCAGACCCGTTGACTTAACCTCTTCCACGAGCAAAACATGATCAGCACCAAGACTCCATGGGTGTTAGAATCATCACAATGTAATCTAGATTATTGACTCTAGTGCAAGTGGGAGACTGAAGGAAATATTGAAGGAAATGTGCCCTAGAGGCAATAATAAAGTTGTTATTTATATTTCCTAATATCATGATAAATGTTTATTATTCATGCTAGAATTGTATTAACCGAAAACTTAGTACATGTGTGAATACATAGACAAACAGAGTGTCCCTAGTATGCCTCTACTTGACTAGCTTGTTTATCAAAGATGGTTATGTTTCCTAGCCATAGACATGTGTTGTCATTTGATGAACGGGATCACATCATTAGAGAATGATGTGATGGACAAGACACATCCGTTATCTTAGCACTATGATCGTTTAGTTTATTGCTATTGCTTTCTTCATGACTTATACGTTCCTCTGACTATGAGATTATGCAACTCCCGAATACCGGAGGAACACTTAGTGTGCTATCAAACGTCACAACGTAACTGGGTGACTATAAAGATGCTCTACAGGTGTTTCCGATGGTGTTTGTTGAGTTGGCATAGATCGAGATTAGGATTTGTCACTCCGATTGTCGGAGAGGTATCTCTGGGCCCTCTCGGTAATGCACATCACTATAAGCCTTGCAAGCAATGTGACTAATGAGTTAGTTGCGGGATGATGCATTACGGAACGAGTAAAAAGACCTCCCGGTAACGAGATTGAACTAGGTATGATGATATCGACGATCGAATCTCGGGCAAGTAACATACCGATGACAAAGGGAACAACGTATGTTGTTATGCGGTTCGACCGATAAAGATCTTTGTAGAATATGTAAGAACCAATATGAGCATCCAGGTTCCGCTATTGGTTATTGACCAGAGATGTGTCTCGATCATGTCTACATAGTTCTCGAACCCGTAGGGTCCGCACGCTTAAGGTTCGATGATGATCGATATTATGAGTTTATGTGTTTTGATGTACCGAAGGTAGTTCAGAGTCCCGGATGTGATCACGGACATGACGCGGAGTCTCGAAATCGTCGAGACATGAAGATTGATATATTGGAAGGTTATGTTTGGACACTGGAATGGTTTCAGATGAGTCCGGGCATTTACCGGAGTACCGGGGGGTTACCAGAACCCCCGGGGGCTTAATGGGCCTACATGGGCTCAAGTGGAAGAGAGAGGAGGTGGCCAAGAGGTGGGGCGCGCCCCCCCAAGCCCAATCCGAATTGGGGTCGGTGGCCGGCCCCCCTTTCCATCTTCCCCTCTTTCCCTTCCTTCCCCCTCCTAGTTGGACTAGGAAAAGGGGGAAACCTACTCCTAGTAGGAGTAGGAATCCCCCCTTGGGGGCGCACCATGAGGCCGGCCGGCCCCCTCCTCCCCTCCTTTATATACGGGGGAGGGGGCACCCCATAGACACACAAGTCGATTCTTAGCCGTGTGCGGTGCCCCCCTCCACATATTACCACCTCGGTCATATTGTCGCAGTGCTTAAGCGAAGCCCTGCGTCGGTAACTTCATCATCACCGTCAACACGCCATCGTGCTGACGAAACTCTCCCTCGACCTCAGCTAGATCAAGAGTTCGTGGGACGTCATCGAGCTGTACGTGTGCAGATCGCGGAGGTGCCGTGCGTTCGGTGCTTGATCGGTTGGATCGCGAAGACGTTCGACTACATCAACCGCGTTACTTAACGCTTCCGCTTTCGGTCTACGAGGGTACGTGGACACACTCTCCCTGCTCGTGGCTATGCTTCTCCTAGATAGATCTTGCGTGATCTTAGGATTTTTTTGAAATACTACGTTCCCCGACAGTGGCATCCGAGCCAGGTCTATGCATAGATGTTATATGCACGAGTAGAACACAAAGAGTTGTGGGCCATAATAGTCATACTGCTTACCAGCATGTCATACTTTGATTCGGCGGTATTGTTGGATGAAGCGGCCTAGACCAACATTACATGAACGCGTTCATGAGACTTGTTCTACCGCCGTGCTTCGCACACAGGTGGCTAGTGGGTGTCTGTTTCTCCAGCTTTAGTTGAATCAAGTTTGACTATACCTGGTCCTTGTTGAAGGTTAAAACAGCACACTTGACGAAAAATCGTTGTGGTTTTGATGCGTAGGTAAGAACGGTTCTTGCTAGAAGCCCGTAGCAGCCACGTAAAACTTGCAACAACAAAGTAGAGGACGTCTAACTTGTTTTTTGCAGGGCTTGCTGTGATGTGATATGGTCAAGACGTGATGATATATAAATTGTTGTATGAGATGATCATGTTTTGTAACAGTTATCAGCATCTCATAGGAGCCATATGGTTGTCGCTTTATTGTATGAAATGCAATCGCCATGTAATTGCTTTACTTTATCACTAAGCGGTAGCGATAGTCGTAGAAGAAATAGTTGGCGAGACGACAACGATGCTTCGATGGAGATCAAGGTGTCAAGCCGGTGACGATGGTGATCATGACGGTGCTTTGGAGATGGAGATCAAAGGCACAAGATGATGATGGCCATATCATATCACATTGATTGTATGTGATGTTTATCCTTTATGCATCTTATTTTGCTTAGTACGGCGGTAGCATTATAAGATGATCTCTCACTAAATTTCAAGGTACAAGTGTTCTCCCTAAGTATGCACCATTTCGACAGTTCGTCGTGCTGAGACACCACGTGATGATCGGGTGTGATAAGCTCTACGTTCACATACAACGGGTGCAAGCCAGTTTTGCACAGGCAGAATACTCGGGTTAAACTTGACGAGCCTAGCATATGCAGATATGGCCTCGGAACACTGAGACCGAAAGGTCGAGCGTGAACCATATAGTAGATATGATCAACATAGTGATGTTCACCATTGAAAACTACTCCATCTCACGTGATGATCGGACATGGTTTAGTTAATATGGATCACGTGATCACTTAGATGATTAGAGGGTTGTCTATCTAAGTGGGAGTTCTTAAGTAATATGATTAATTGAACTTTAATTTATCATGAACTTAGTCCTGATAGTATTTGCATAACTATGTTGTAGATCAATAGCTCGCGATGTAGCTCCCCGTTTATTTTTGATATGTTCCTAGAGAAAAACCATGTTGAAAGCTGATAGTAGCAATGATGCGGACTAGGTCCGTGATATGAGGATTATCCTCATTGCTGCACAGAAGAATTATGTCCATGATGCTCCGCTAGGTGACGGACCTATTGCAGGAGCAGATGCAGACGTTATGAATGTTTTGGAAAGCTTGGTATGATAACTACTTGATAGTTTAGTGCGCCATGCTTTTCGGCTTAGAACCGGGACTTCAAAAAACGTTTTGAATGCCATGGAGCATATAAGATGTTCCAAGAGCTGAAATTGGTATTTCAGACTCATGCCCGAGTCAAGAGGTATGAGACCTCTGACAAGTACTTTGCCTACAAGATGGAGGAGAATAGCTCAACCAGTGAGCATGTGCTCAGAATGTCTGAGTACTACAATCGCTTGAATCAAATGGGAGTTAATCTTCCAGATAAGATAGAGATTGACAGAGTTCTCTAGTCACTATCACCAAGTTACTGTAACTACGTGATGAACTATAATAGGCAAGGGATGACGAAAACAATTCCCGAGCTCCTCGTGATGCTGAAATCGACGAAGGTAGAAATCAAGAAAAGCATCAAATGTTGATGGTTCACAAGACCACTAGTTTCCAGTAAAAGGGCAAGGGAAAAGAAAGGGAATTTCAAGAAATAATGGCAAGCAAGTTGTCACTCCTGTGAAGAAACCCAAAGCTATACCTAAGCCTGAAACTGAGTGCTTCTACTGCAAAGGGAATGGTCACTGGAAGCGGAACTACCCCAAATACTTGGCGGATAAGAACGATGACAAAGTGAACAAAGGGATATTTGATATACATGTTACTGATGTGTACTTCACTAGTGTTCATAGTAACCCCAGGGTATTTGATACCAGTTCAGTTGCTAAGATTAGTAACTCGAAACAGGAATTGCAAAATGAACAGAGACTAGTTAAGGGCGAGGTGACGATGTGTGTTGAAAGTGATTCCAAGGTTGATAAGATCACCATCAGACACTCCCTCTACCTTCGAGATTAGTTTTGGACCAAAATAAATGTTATTTGGTGTTTGTGTTGAGCATGAATATGATTGGATCATGTGTATTGCGATACGGTTATTCATTTCAGTCAGAGAATAATTGTTGTTCTGTTTACATGAATAAAACCTTCTATGGTCATACACCCAATGTAAATGGTTTATTGAATCTCGATCGTAGTGATACACATATTCATAATATTGATGCCAAAAGATGCAAAGTTGATAATGATAGTGCAATATATTTGTGGCATTGCCGTTTAGGTCATATTGGTGTAAAGCGCATGAAGAAACTCCATGCGGATGGATTTTTGAAATCACTTGATTATGAATCATTTGATGCTTGGGAACCATGCCTCATGGGTAAGATGACCAAGACTCCGTTCTTCGGAACAATGGAGCGAGCCACTGACTTATTGGAAATAATACATACCAATGTATGCGGTCCGATGAGTGTTGAGGCTCGCGGTGGGTATCGTTATTTTCTGACCTTCAGAGATGATCTAAGAATATATGGGTATATCTACTTGATGAAACATAAGTCTGAAACATTTGAGAAGTTCAAAGAATTTCAGAGTGGTGGAAAATCATCGTAACAAGAAAATAAAGTTTCTACGATTTGATCGCGGAGACGAATATTTGACTTACGAGTTTGGTCTTCATTTGAAACAAAGTGGAATAGTTTCGCAACTCACGCCACCTGGAACACCACAGCGTAATGGTGTGTCCGAACGTCATAACCGTACTTTATTAGATATGGTGCGATCTATGATGTCTCTTACCGTTTTATCACTATCGTTTTGGGGTTATGCATTAGAGACAACTGCATTCACGTTAATTAGGGCTAAATCCGTTGAGACGACACCATATGAACTGTGGTTTGGCAAGAAACCCAAGTTTTCATTTCTTAAAGTTTGGAGCTGCGATGCTTATGTGAAAAAGCTTCAACCTGATAAGCTCGAACCCAAATCGGAGAAATGCGTCTTCATAGGATACCCAAAGGAGACTGTTGGGTACACCTTCTATCACAGATCCGAAAGCAAGATATCTGTTGCTTAGAATGGATCCTTTCTAGAGAAGGAGTTTCTCTCGAAAGAAGTGAGTGGGAGGAAAGTAGAACTTGATGAGGTAATTGTACCTGCTCCCTTATTGGAAAGTAGTTCATCACTGAAATCAGTTCCAATGATTCCTACACCAATATGTGAGGAAGCTAATGATAATGATCACGAAGCTTCTGATGAAGTTACTATCGAACATCGTAGGTCAACCAGAGTAAGATCCACACCAGAGTGGTAAGGTAATCCTATTCTATAAGTCATGTTACTATACCATGATGAACCTACGAACTATGCTGAAGCGACGATGAGCCCAGATTCCGCGAAATGGCTTGAGGCCATGAAATCTGAGATGGGATCCATGTATGAGAACAAAGTATGAACTTTGATTGACTTGCCCGATGATCGGCAAGCCATTGAGAATAAATGGATCTTCAAGAGGAAGACGGACGCTGATGGTAGTGTTACTATCTACAAAGCTCGAATTGTCGCAAAAAGGTTTTCGACAAGTTCAAGGTGTTAACTACGATGAGATTTTCTCACTCGTAGCGATGCTTAAGTCTGTCTGAATCATGTTAGCAATTGCCACATTTTATGAAAACTGGCAAATGGATGTCAAAACTACATTCCTTAATGGATCTCTTAAAGAAGAGTTGTATATGATGCAACAAGAAGGTTTTGTAAATCCTAAAGGTGCTAACAAAGTGTGCAAGCTCCAGCGATCCATCTATGGACTGGTGCAAGCATCTCGGAGTTGGGATATACGCTTTGATGAGTTGATCAAAGCATATAGTTTTATACAGACTTGCGGTGAAGCCTGTATTTACAACAAAGTGAGTGGGAGCACTACAACATTTCTGATAAGTATATGTGAATGACATATTGTTGATTAGAAATAATGTAGAATTTTCTGGAAAGCGTAAAGGAGTGTTTGAAAGGAGTTTTTCAAAGAAAGACCTCGGTGAAGCTATTTACATATTGGGCATCAAGATCTATAGAGATAGATCAAGACGCTCGATAAGATTTTTCAATGAGTACATACTTTGACAAGATTTTTTGAAGTAGTTCAAAATGGAACAGTCAAAGGAGTTCTTGCCTGTATTGCAACGTGTAAAGTTGAGTAAGACTCAAAACACAACCACGACAAAAAATAGAAAGAGAATGAAAGTCATTCGCTATGCCTTAGTCATAGGTTCTATGAAGTATGCTATGCTGTATACCAGACCTATTGTGAACCTCACCATGAGTTTGGCAAGAGGGTACAATAGTGATCCAGGAGTAGATCACTGGACAGCGGTCAAAATTATCCTTAGTGGAATAAGGAGATATTTCTCGGTTATGGAGGTGATAAAGACTTCGTCGTAAAGAGTTACGCCGATGCAAGCTTTTACACCGATCCAGATGACTTTGAGTCTCAATCTGGATACATATTGAAAGTGGGAGCAATTAGCTAGAGTAGCTCCATGCAGAACATTGTAGACATAGAAAATTTGCAAAATACATACGGCTCTGAATGTGACAGACCCATTGACTAAGATTCTCTCACAAGCAAAACATGATCACACCTTAGTACTATTTGGGTGTTAATCACATGGCGATGTGAACTAGATTATTCACTCTAGTAAACCCTTTGGGTATTGGTCACATGGCGATGTGAACAATAGAGTGTTAAATCACATGATGATGTGAACTATTGGTGTTAAATCACATGGCAATGTTGACTAGATTATTGACTCCAGTGCAAGTGGGAGACTTAAGGAAATGTGCCCTAGAGGAAATAATAAAGTTGTTATTTATATTTCCTTATATCATGATAAATGTTTATTATTCATGCTAGAATTGTATTAACCGGAAACTTAGTACATGTGTGAATACATAGACAAACAGAGTGTCACTAGTGTGCCTCTACTTGACTAGCTCGTTGATCAAAGATGGTTAGGTTTCCTAGCCATTGGCATGAGTTGTCATTTGATGAATGGGATCACATCATTAGAGAATGATGTGATTGACATGACCCATCCGTTAGCTTAGCACTATGATCGTTTAGTTTGTTGCTATTGCTTTCTTCATAACTTATACATGTTCCTATGACTATGAGATTATGCAACTCCCGAGTACCGGAGGAACACTTAGTGTGCTATCAAACGTCACAACGTAACTGGGTGATTATAAAGATGCTCTACAGGTGTCTCCGATGGTGTTTGTTGGGTTGGCATAGATCGAGATTAGGATTTGTCACTCCGTGTTTTGGAGAGGTATCTCTGGGCCCTCTCGGTAATGCACATCACTATAAGCCTTGCAAGAAATGTGACTAATGACTTAATCACGGGATGATGCATTACGGAACGAGTAAAGAGACTTGCTGTTAACGAGATTGAACTAGGTATTGAGATACCGACGATCGAATCTCGGGCAAGTAACATACCGATGGCAAAGGGAACAACGTATGTTGTTATGCGGTTTGACCGATAAAGATCTTCGTAGAATATGTAGGAACCAATATGAGCATCCAGGTTCCGCTATTGGTTATTGACCGAAAGTGAGTCTCGGTCATGTCTAGATAGTTCTCGAACCCGTAGGGTCCGCACGCTTAACGTTCAATGACGATCGGTATTATGAGTTTATGTGTTTTGATGTACCGAAGGTAGTTCGGAGTCCCGGATGTGATCACGGACATGAAAAGGAGTCTGAAAATGGTCGAGACATAAAGATTGATATATTGGAAGGCTATGTTTGGACACCGGATAGGTTTTGGATAGGTTCGGGCATTTTCCGGAGTACCGGGGGGTTACCGGAACCCCCTGGGGAGTTAATGGGCCTTAATGGGCCATGGTGGAAGAGAGGAGGCGGCGGCCAAGTGGGAGGTGCGCGCCCCCCAAGCCCAATCCGAATTGGGGGGGGGGGCTTTCCTTCTCTCCCTCTCCCTCTTCCTTCTTCTCCTACTCCAACTAGGGAAGGGGGGAAACCTACTCCTACTAGGATTAGGAATCCCCCCTTGGGCGCTCCCCATGAGGCCGGTCCTCCCCCTCCTCCACTCCTTTATATACGGGGAGGGGGGCACCCCATAGACACACAAGTTGATTGTTTAGCCGTGTGCGGTGCCCCCCTCCACAGATTTCCACCTCGGTCATATCATTGTAGTGCTTAGGCGAAGCCCTGCGTCGGTAACTTCATCAACACCGTCATCACGCCGTCGTGCTGACGAAACTCGAGCTGAACGTGTGCAGATCGCGGAGGTGCCGTATGTTCGGTGCTAGGATCGGTCGGATCGCGAAGACATACGACTACATCAACCGCGTTGTCATAACGCTTCCGCTTTCGGTCTATGAGGGTACGTAGACAACACTCTCCCCTCTCGTTTCTATGCATCACCTAGATAGATCTTGCGTGATCATATGAAACTTTTTGAAATTACTGCGTTACCCAACAGTGGCATCCAGGCCAGGTCTATGCTTAGATGTTATATGCACGAGTAGAACACAAAGAGTTGTGGGCGATAATAGTCATACTGCTTACCAGCAGGTCATACTTTGATTCGGCGGTACTGTTGGATGAAGCGCCCAAACCGACATTACGCGTACGCTTACGCGAGACTAAGTCATAGAACTTTGTTTCAATGATCCTCTCCAGGCTTTCTTGGTTCTGAGTCACAGTGGCGAGTCCTCTCTCAATCCTCAAGGTGGCTTGAATCACATATCCAAGTTGATCTTGCTTTGACTTGAGTGAAGGAAATATGCCCTAGAGGCAATAATAAAGTTGTTATTTATATTTCCTTATATGATGATAAATGTTTATTATTCATGCTAGAATTGTATTAACCGGAAACTTAGTACATGTGTGAATACATAGACAAACATAGTGTCCCTAGTATGCCTCTACTTGACTAGCTTGTTTATCAAAGATGGTTATGTTTCCTAGCCATAGACATGTGTTGTCATTTGATGAACGGGATCACATCATTAGCGAACGATGTGATGGACTAGACCCATCCGTTAGCTTAGCACTATGATCGTTTAGTTTATTGCTATTGCTTTCTTCATGACTTATACATGTTCCTCTGATTATGAGATTATGCAACTCCCGAATACCGGAGGAACACTTAGTGTGCTATCAAATGTCACAACGTAACTGGGTGATTATAAAGATGCTCTACAGGTGTCTCCAATGGTGTTTGTTGAGTTGGCATAGATCGAGATTAGGATTTGTCACTCCGATTGTCGGAGAGGTATCTCTGGGCCCTCTCAGTAATGCACATCACTATAAGGCTTGCAAGCAATGTGACTAACGAGTTAGTTGCGGGATGATGCATTACAGAATGAGTAAAAAGACTTGCCGGTAACGAGATTGAACTAGGTATGATGATACCGACGATTGAATCTCGGGCAAGTAACATACCGATGACAAAGGGAATAACGTATGTTGTTATGCGGTTTTACCGATAAAGATCTTCGTAGAATATGTAGGAACCAATATGAGCATCCAGGTTCCGCTATTGGTTATTGACCGGAGATGAGTCTCGGTCATATCTACATAGTTATCGAACCCGTAGGGTCCGCACGCTTAACGTTCGATGACGATCGGTATTATGAGTTTATGTGTTTTGATGTACCGAAGGTAGTTCGGAGTCCCGGATGTGATCACGGACATGAAGAGGAGTCTCGATATGGTCGAGACATGAAGATTGATATATTTGAAGGTTATGTTTGGACACCGGAATGGTTTCGGATGAGTTCGGACATTTACCGGAGTACCGGGGGTTACCAGAACCCCCGGGGGCTTAATGGGCCTACATGGGCTTTAGTGGAAGAGAGAGGAGGCGGCCAAGAGGTGGGCCCCCCAAGCCCAATCCGAATTGGGGAGGGGGCCGACCCCCTTTCCTTCTTCCTCTCTTCCCCTTCCTTCCCCCTTCTAGTTGGACTAGGAAAGGGGGGAAACATACTCCTAGTTGGAGTAGGAATCCCCCCTTGGGGGCGCACCATGAGGCCGGCCGGCCCCCTCCTCCCCTCCTTTATATACGGGGGAGGGGGGCACCCCATAGACACACAAGTTGATTCTCAGCTGTGTGCGGTGCCCCCCTCCACATATTTCCACCTCGGTCATATTGTCGCAGTGCTTAAGCGAAGCCCTGCGTCGGTAACTTCATCATCACCGTCAACACGCCGTCGTGCTGACGAAACTCTCCCTCGACCTCAGCTGGATCAAGAGTTCGTGGGACGTCATCGAGCTGTATGTCTGTAGATCGCGGAGGTGCCATGCATTTGGTGCTTGATCGGTTGGATCGCGAAGACGTTCGACTACATCAACCACGTTACTTAACGCTTCGGCTTTCGGTCTACGAGTGTACGTGGACACACTCTCCCCGCTTGTAGCTATGCTTCTCCTAGATAGATCTTGCCTGATCGTAGGAATTTTTTTGAAATACTACGTTCCCTAACAAATATGCCCTAGAGGCAATAATAAAGTTGTTATTTATATTTCCTTATATCATGCTAAATGTTTATTATTCATGCTAGAATTGTATTAACCGGAAACTTGATACATGTGTGAATACATAGTCAAAACAAAGTGTCCCTAGTATGCCTCTACTTGACTAGCTCGTTGATCAAAGATGGTTAAGTTTCCTGACCATAGACATGTGTTGTCATTTGATGAACGGGATCACATCATTAGGAGAATGATGTGATGGACAAGACCCATCTGTTAGCTTAGCATTATGATCATTAAGTTTTACTGCTATTGCTTTCTTCATGACTTATACATATTCCTTTGACTATGAGATTATGCAACTCCCGAATACCGGAGGAACACCTTGTGTGCTATCAAACATCACAACGTAATTGGGTGATTATAAATATGCTCTACAGGTGTCTCCGAAGGTGTTTGTTGGGTTGGCATAGATCGAGATTAGGATTTGTCACTCCAAGTATCGGAGAGGTATCTCTGGGCCCTCTCAGCAATGCACATCACTATAAGGCTGGCAAGCAATGTGACTAATGAGTTAGTTGCAGGATGATGCATTACGGAACGAGTAAAGAGACTTGCCGGTAATGAGATTGAACTAGGTATGATGATACCGACGATCTAATCTCGGGCATTTAACATACTGATGACAGAGGGAACAACGTATGTTGTTGTGCGGTTTGACCGATAAAGATCTTCGTAGAATATGTAGGAGCCAATATGAGCATCCATGTTCCGCTATTTGTTATTGACCGAAGATGTGTCTCGGTCATGTCTACATAGTTCTCGAACCCGTAGGGTCCGCACGCTTAACGTTCGATGACGATTCGTATTATGAGTTTATGTGTTTTTAATGTACCGAAGGTTGTTCGGAGTTCCGGATGAGATCACGGACTTGACGAGGAGTCTCGAAATGGTCGAGACATAAAGATTGATATATTGGACGCTAGTGTTCGGACACCGGAATGGTTTCGGAGCATTTCAGATATTTATCAAAGTACCGAGGGGTTATCGGAACCCCCCGGGGAAGGTAATGGGCCTACATGGGCTATAGGGGAGAGAGAGGGCAGCCCACAAGGGGTGGCGCACCCCCCATGGGCAGTCCGAATTGGACTAGGGGAAGGGGGCGCGACCCCCCTTTCCTTCTCCCTCTCCCTTTCCTTCCCCCTTTCCACCTCCAAGAGAAGGAAGGGGGCGACTTGGACTAGGAGTCCTAGTCGGTTTCCCCCATGGCGCGCCCCCTAAGGCCAGCGGCCTCCTCCCCTCCTCCTTTATATATGGGGGCAGTGGGGCACCCCAAAGCACATCAATTTTTCTCTTAGCCGTGAGCGGTGCCCCCCTCCACATTGTACTCCTCCGGTCATATTGTCGTAGTGCTTAGGCGAAGCCCTGCGCGGAGCACATCACCATCACCGTCACCACACCGTCCTGCTGATGAAACTCTCCTTCGACACTTTGCTGGATCAAGAGTTTGAGGGGCATCATCGAGCTGAACGTGTGCAGAACTCGGAGGTGCCATTCGTTCGGTGCTTGATCGGTTGGATCGCGAAGACGTTCGACTACATCTACCGCGTTAAGCTAACGCTTCCGCTTTCGGTCTACGAGGGTACATGGACATACTCTCCCTCTCTCGTTGCTATGCATCTCATAGATAGATCTTGCGTGATCGTAGGAATTTTTTTGAAATTGCATGCTACGTTCCCCAACATGCCAGTAGGGTTAGACTATCTGAGAAGATTGTAAGCATATGGAGCTATCTGTGTCGGTGTATAAAACATAGGTGTTTTATACCCTGACTTTAGCATACACAGTAGTAGCTTCCCTGCCGGCCAAAGCTTGCCAGAGATTGCCAAGACAAAGATTCAAGGCTCAGTTGCGGAAACTACTGGGGAGAAGATCAAGACAAAGCATCAAGATCAGCACCTAAGAGAACCCTCGCCGGCAAGGCCAAGCCGGCAAGGTGAAGGCCCGGCAAGCTCTTGATAGCCGCTAGCACTCCACCTCATCGAGCAACTAGTCACTAATCGATGAGGTGTCGAGCCTGCAGGCAGTTAGGTGGGATTAGTCGAGCACGTGGCAACATGCTAGAAGAAGATTTACCTTTAATGACAACCGTCCAGAGAGCGTGTCGAGTAAATAGGAGGTAGCTGGGCAAGAGGTGCAGAAGCCTTGCCGGGACTCCTCCACACATGACACCCAAGGACACATATTTGATTTTTCAACCAATTTATATGCACGGGAGCATGTGCATGTAGTTCAAATTTGAATTATGCACACAAATGCATTGAAAACTCAGTTAATGCATAAAAATGTCCAAACGAACCCCGAAAATCACAAAAATTAACACAACACTCCTGTTGTTCTATGTTGACACGAGAAAAAAAATTGAAAGCAATAAGAGGCAATGGATATCGTTTCGTCCCCAAAGGTGGGACGTTCCCTACCAAAAACCATCATGCTTGTTGTGAGAAGCTCCGGTTTGTGAGAAGCATATACCCAAACCTGCCCCAAATGGGACAAAATTTGTACCACGGCATGTTGATGCCGCTCCATGATAGCATGCCAAGTTTCATGAATTTCAGACGAGTTTTGGATTTACTAGAATTTAAAAACCTGGCATCTCAATGTTTTGCTGCCAATCAATGGTTGCCCGGTGTTTGAAATTCATTCCCATTTCTTGCATGGGACCTAAGCATGCACCCAAGGACACAGATTTGATTTTTCAACTAATGTATACGCACTGGAGCATGTGCATGTAGTTCAAATTTGAATTGTGCACATAAAATGCATTGAAAACTCAGTTAATGCATAAAAATGTCCAAACGAACCCCGAAAAATCACAAAAAATCACACAACACTCCTGTTGTTCTATGTTGACACGAGAAAAAAATTTGAAAGCAATAAGAGGCAATGGATATCGTTTCATCCCCAAAGGTAGGACGTTCCCTACCGAAAACCATCATGCTTGTTGTGAGAAGCTCCGGTTTGTGAGAAGCATATACCCAAACCTGCCCCAAATGGGACAAAATTTGTACCACGGCATGTTGATGCCGCTCCATGATAGCATGCCAAGTTTCATGAATTTCAGATAAGTTTTGGATTTACTAGAATTTAAAAACCAGTCATCTCAATGTTTTGCCGGCAATCAACGGTGCCCTGGTGTTTGAAATTCATTCCCATTTCTTGCATGGGACCTAAGCATGCACCCAAGGACACAGATTTGATTTTTCAACCAATTTATATGCACTGGAGCATGTGCATGTAGTTAAAATTTGAATTATTCACCTGAAATGGCTAGAAAACCAATTTAATGTATAAAATGTTCAAACGAACCCTGAATAATTCCAATTCTTTTACGACACACATATAGTTGCATGTTCACTCCAGATAAAAGGTCTAGCAATTCAAACACCGTCCATTGCCGCTGTGACCCCATTATGTAATTCAAATCAAGATGAAAAATCAAGTAGATCGCACACAGTTTATTATCAGCAGCCGTGTGAGATGTAGTACAAAATATCTTGGAGCACCGTCGGTGTATAGTACGCCTATGGCTTACGCGAGAAGGTGCGTCGGCTACAGTCCACAGCCGGTGTCTCAAACACACTAGCTCGCTCCCCAAATATCATTTCACTGTTCAATCGTCGCCGGTGAAAGATGGACATGTGGACCAACGTCGTGAGGGCAACTTCGGTGGCCCACTCCGGCAAGAGCGCGGCCGCAGCCGCCATGCACGTGCTAACAAGGTGCATGATGTAAGTGCATCTAGTGCCCCTTAGTGATTTTGGTGTATTGAAGACTTATAGGTTAAGGGACTAATGCGTTTGTGAGTGTACACAGGTCTATAAGTCTATGAGGAGTTTGATATTTACAGAGAAAGTCGACCCCTAAAAATGAAGTTCTTCGACTGAAGACTTTGGTATTTCTGAAGACTTTCTGAAGACTTTGAAAGTGAAGAAATTGGTGTGACCCTGAAGACTTGGTATTCATTTGAGGAACATGAAGCGTGAAGACTTTTGTTTTTGTAGTTTCATTTTCTCCTTCTTGAGTCATAGGAAACACCGTACTGTTAAAGGGGGTCGAGGAAATACTAAGGAAAAATTTCCATGTGATGCTCAACTCAAAATCCTACACCTACCAATCCCTTCGAGTGAAGCCATTGGAAATCTCATATAGTTCAGTCATATTCTTCAGTGACAGAGACGAAGTTCTTCTGGTCTCTGAGGAATTTGTTCTGACTGAGGAGTTAGGAATTCGCCAGTGCGGATTGCCTACACAGTGAGGAACATGATAGCCCTGAGGAATTTGATACTCAAATTTTCGACCGTTGCTGTGCTATGTGCCAGCTGTCCCAAAAATATCTACCCACCTAACGGTCATATCATTGAAGGGCATTTATGTCTTATCATATCGGGCTGCTCCCTAGGCTATAAATAGCCGCCCCTACAACCACTAGCTGGTTGGCTGCTCCGAGAGAAACTGACACTTGTCATTTGAGAGCATCCCATCCTACGAGGACTTTGAGCAAAAATCATCAAGTGAGGAAAGCCCCAAACCCAAACACCTACAAACCCAAAGTGATTAAGCATCACTGAAGAGATTGATCCTACGTGGATCCGACGCTTGTTACCTTTGAAGACTGTGCTTCTTCCAGACGGTTAGGCGTCATGGTCTCGAGCATCCAAGAGGAAATTGTGGATCGCCGAGTGACCGAGTTTGTGAAGGTTTGGAAGTCACCTGAAGACTTACCACGAGTGATTGGGCGAGGTCTGTGTGAGCTTAGCTCAAGGAGAATACGGTGAGGACTGTGTGTCCGAGACTGTTTGTCCTCAGGTTTAAATACCTAGCCGCTCCAACCAGACGTACAACTGAGACAGCAGTTGGAACTGGTCTACCAAATCATTGTCTTCACCAAGCTAACTGGTTCTATTTCCTCAACTCTTCCATTTCCTCATTACCGTGTTGTATGCTTGTTCACATCTGTGTTTGAAGACTTTGACTGAAGACTTTCTCAATTTCCTCAGTCTGTTTGTCTTCATCCTGTGTTATCCTGTGTTTACGCTTTCTGTACTCTGTTCTTGTTTTCATTTCATCATGATGACTATGCTTGTGTTCTGCTATGCATACTTTTGAGTACTTATTCCGCTGCAAGTAGTTCTTCGCTAAGGAATTTCCTCACCCACAAATTCCTCAGTGAAGAATTTATAAAAATCGCCTATTCACCCCCTCTCTAGTCGATATAACGCACTTTCAATTGGTATCAGAGCAAGGTACTCCCTTGTTCTGTGTGATTTTGGTTTAACCGATTGGAGTTTTAGTTATGTCGACCGCAGGTATGATCAAGGTCTTTGTTGGGTGTCCTACCTTCGATGGGATAGACTACCCCTACTGGAAGAATAAGATGCGAATGCATCTTGAGGCAATTGATAACGATCTCTGGTATGTTGTGGAAAATGGTGTTCCCTCTGTCTCACCCTCACTGAACTCAACGATGTGAAGAGATTCAAGCAACTCGATTCACAAGCGAAGAATATCATATGTGGCCATCTGAGCAAAGGACAGTATGGAAGAGTGAGTGCTTTGGAAACCGCTAAGCTTATCTGGGATAGGATGTCCAAAGTAAATGAAGGAGTCTCAACTCAGCGTGACTCTCGAGTTGATGTTCTTCGCAATCTCTTCAACCGCTTCAAAAGACTCGACAATGAAAATGTTCAACAAACCTTCGATCACCTCACTGACATCTCAAATGAGCTTCAAGCGCTCGGTGCCACTGACATCACCGACCATGAGGTGGTGAAGAAACTGCTGAGATCGCTTGATTCATCATTTGATACTCTGGCATTGATGATACAAGAGCGTGTTGATTACAAGTCACTTGATCCCGCTGATATCCTCGAAAGGCTAAATACTCATGAGTTCCAGCTTGCTGAAAAGAGAGATCTCTATGGTTCAAGCTATGGCAGATCACGTGCACTGAAGGCCAAGGCAGTTTCTGAGTCTGAAGATGAAGACTCTGACAGCAGCCTTGGTGATCCTGAAGAACTGAGCCATGATCTAGCACTGCTCGTGAAGAAATTCTAGAAGTTCTCAAGACGTGGTCGCTTTGGAAGACCCTCAAGGAGCAATGATTCCTCATCCAATGACTATAAGAAAAGGCTTTGTCACAAATGCAAGAAACCAGGACACTACATTCAAGATTGTCCTCAGTGGGAAAAGGAATCAAAGAAGAAGAAATACAAGGACTACAGTTCTGATGATGCGAAGAAAAATAAGAAATCCTCAAAATCTTCATCATCAAAATCCTCAAAGTCTTCATCTCACAAGAAGAGCAGCTCCAAGAAGGCTCGGGCATTCATTGGCAAGGAAATGGACTCTGAGGCTGAATCTGAAGAAAATGAGGAAGAGGAGGCATCTGAGGATTCCGAATCTGGTGTGGCGAGCCTAGCCCTCGCTACTGCATTCGTCAGCAAGTCTATCTTCAACACTGAAGAAAATGACCTCACCAACAATGCTGATGAAGGCAATGATGACTACGCTCCCACCTATTGCTTCATGGCAAAGGGTGCCAAGGTACTCAAATATACCTCATCTGAATCAAGTGAAAATGAATCTGGTGAAAACCTCAAGCCTAGCTATTCTAAACTTGCTAAGATTGCTGTGAAACAACAAAGGGCCCTTGAAAAGGTTCAAAACATGCTAGACAAAAGTGATGATATGTTGGGTGAAGAAATGGATCGCACTAAAACCTTGACTGAAAATCTTCAGAGACTACAGACTAGGTTTGACAACCTTCAAGGTCATCATAACACTCTCTTGTCTGATCATGAGAAGCTTTCTTATGAATTTCTTCAAAGAAAGCAAGATCTTGAGAAGCTAAGAGTGAGTTATGAAGATCTTCAGAAGGAGCGCGATTCATTACTTGCTCAACAAATCAGCGCTGCTCAGGAAGAATTTGTTCCTCCATGTTTGAAATGCATTGAACATGAATCTGCTAATTCTTCACCTGAATGTTCAAATGCTTCTAATGCTACAAATTCCTCAACTGTCTCTGCTATCATTAATTCCTCATCTGAGGAGATTGCTAGTATCACTAACGATGCAGGGCTGAAGGAATTGTACATGACAGGCATGTACAAAAGCCTCAAAGGGCATCAGACTCTCTGTGATGTGCTTAAAAAGAAGATCCTCAACAGGAACCCTAGGAAAGAGGGTATTGCCTTTGAGAGGAAACTCAATGCTGATGGTACATACTGGAAGCCTGAGCAGTACCCCAAAACCTCATGGGTTGCTGCAAAGGGACCTCCAGTTGATCCATCTAATTTATCTGGCTTTACATGTGAATTTTCTCATTCTTCTGATGAGTCATTTGACTCCAACTACAAACTGTTTAAAACTCAGAATGGTGAAGTATTTGCTAGATATGTTGGCACTAACTGCAGGAACAGTTCCCCTATGAAGAAAATCTGGGTTCCCAAAAGGTGCCTTGAAAGTCTTCAGGTGAATGTCCTCATGACACCACCTGTGAAGATTAGGAACCCCAGATCAAATTCTTCATATGGACCAAATTCTTCATATGGATCCAAGTCCTCATACGGACCAAATTCCTCACATGGATCATATTCCTCAAGAGGATCAAAGTCCTCATATGAACATCATCGTGCTAACAACTCTGTTTCGCAGGGAAGAGCCAAGGGCTATGAATATGAGCATTATTCTTCTAATCATTATGTTCATAAGTCCTCGAAGAATTTCTCTGCTTATTCATATGCTTACCCTAACTTCTCTTATGTGAAACGAAATGGATTGGCTTCTATGCCACCTTTCTCATATGGAGCTCGTAGAGTGATGAACTCTTTGCCACCCCTTCAGATGTGGGTGGTGAAGAAAAAGAACTAATATCTTCTGCAGGGTCAGGTCTCCAGACGTGCTTGAACGTCTGAAGAATTTGCTGGAGACCTCAAGAGTGCCTGAAAGAACGTAGGCTAATCATGAAGAAATGAACCTTCATTTCTCAATTCCTCATACTGCTTTATATGTTCTATTGCTTGATGAAATTGATCTGATGAATTGAAGTCATATTCTTCACTGATGAAGTACATGAAGTTCGTACGCTGCACTAATTCATCTGCAGGATGATCAACCCAAAGCCACTGAGTGGGTCCTCGATAGTGGATGTACAAATCACATGACTGGTGACAAGAATCTATTGATGGATGCACCTTTGTCACCATCGCATCTGAAGCATATCATCTTCGCTGACGAAGGCAAAAGTCAGGTATTGGGTCTAGGTAAGGTTACAATCACAAAGGATCGACACATGGACAAAGTCATGCTTGTCGAATCCTTAGGATACAATCTTATGTCTGTCTCAATGCTTTGTGATCTTGATATGGTACTTGTCTTTGGCAAGTATCGTTGTGTTGTGGTTATGGAAGCTGACAATTCCAAAGTCTTCGAAGGCTTTAGGAGAGGAGATTGTATATTGTTGATTTCTCTATAGGACCACAACCAGCCGTGTGCCTACTTGCAAAAGCTTCAGAAGGTTGGCTATGGCATCGACGACTTGGTCATGCAGGCATGAGGAATTTGCACACGCTTGCAAAGAAGAAGCATGTCATTGGCATTGAGAATGTCAAATTCCTCAAGGATCACTTGTGTGGAGCTTGTGAAGCTGGAAAGATGACCAAGGCTAAGCATCCAGCGAAGACTATCATGACCACTACTCAACCATTCGAATTGCTTCACATGGACCTCTTTGGTCCTAACCATTACTCAGCTGTCACAAATGACACATCTCTCTATGGACTTGTTATTGTTGATGATTACTCTCGTTACACATGGGTACACATTGTTACTTACAAACATGAAGTGCAGGAAGTCTTCAAACGATTTTCCTCGAGGGCTTCAACCAACTTTGGTGTGAAGATCAAGCACATCAGAAGTGACAATGGAACTGAGTTCAAGAATTCTGGTCTTGATGACTATCTTGATGAACCTTGTATTACTCATGAGTTATCTGCTCCTTACACTCCTCAGCAGAATGGCGTCGTGGAGCGCAAGAACAGAACTCTTGTTGAGATGGCTTGCACTATGCTTGATGAGTACAAGACGCCTCGTCACTTCTGGATTGAGGCAATTTATACTACATGCCACATCATCAGCAGGGTATATCTTCACAAATTCTTCAAGAAGACTGCCTATGAACTCCTCACTGACAAGAAACCCAATGTGAGTTATTTCAAAGTCTTCGGTGCTAAATGTTGGATTAGAGATCCTTATCACAATGCTAAATTTGCACCGAAAGCACATGAAGGTTTTATGCTTGGTTATGGAAAGGACTCACACACCTACAGAGTCTTCAACACCATTCTTCACAAGGTTGTTGAAACTGTAGATGTGCAGTTCGATAAAACTAATGGCTCGCAAAGAGAGCACCTACCCTCTGTGATAGATGAACCAACACCTGAGGAAACTATCAAGTTCAAGGCTACTGAGGATGTCATTCCTACCGAAGAAAATCTGCTGAAGAATTCATTCCAGAACATGAAGAACGTCAAGCTAATGCACCTGAAGAAATTGCTGAAGAAAATGGTGCTGAAGAAAATGCTGATCAAATTCCTCGACGACAACCTACTCATCCTCGCGTTGCAAAAAAAGTGCAAGTTGAGAAGATCATCGATGACATTGAAGCACCAGGTCCTCTCACACGCTCAAAAGCTTCACATTTATCTAACTTTTGTGGGCACTATGCTTTTGTCTCTATCACAGAGCCCACTAAGGTAGATGAAGCATTTCTGGAGCCTAAGTGGATTCAGGCCATGCAAGAAGAATTACATCAGTTCGAGCTCAACAACGTTTGGGAACTGGTCAATCGTCCAGATCCTCGCAAACACAATATCATTGGCACAAAGTGGATCTACCACAACAAGCAAGATGAAAATGGCCTTGTGGTGAGGAATAAGGCACAACTAGTAGCTCAAGGCTACACACAGGTTGAAGGAATTGATTTCGATGAAACTTTTGCACCTGTTGCTAGACTTGAAGCTATTCGCATATTATTTGCTTATGCTAACCATCATGATATCACTTTATATCAAATGGATGTGAAAAGTGCATTCCTCAATGGTAAGCTTGAGGAAGAAGTATATGTTGCTCAACCCCCAGGTTTTGAAGATCCTAAGCATCCTGAAAAAGTCTTCAGACTAAATAAGGCCCTCTATGGCCTCAAGCAGGCCCCTCGGGCGTGGTATGATACTTTGAAGGAATTCTTCATGAAGAAAGGCTTCAAACCTGGTTCACTCGACCCTACTCTTTTCACTAAATCATATGATGATGAATTGTTTGTATGCCAAATATATGTTGATGATATCATCTTTGGCTGTACTGACCAACGTTATAGTGATGAATTTGCCTATATGATGAGTGAAGAATATCAAATGTCCATGATGGGAGAGTTGAAATTCTTCTTAGGTCTTCAAATTCGTCAACAGCGCAATGGCATATTCATATCTCAGGAGAAATACCTCAAGGATGTACCGAGGAAATTCGGCATGCAAGATTGCAAAGGCGTCAAAATTCCGATGCCCACAAATGGCCATCTGTGCACTGATGAAAATGGTATTGACTTCGATCAAAAGGTATACCGCTCCATGATTGGTTCTTTATTGTACTTATGTGCATCTAGGCCAGATATTATGCTTAGTGTTTGCATGTGTGCCCGATTTCAAGCTACACCGAAGGAATCACACCATAAGGCTGTGAAACATATTCTTCGATATCTAGCTCACACACCAACACTAGGATTATGGTACCCCAAGGGCTCGGCTTTTGATCCCGTTGGATATTCTGACTCTGACTATGCTGGTGATCATGTGGATCGCAAGTCAACATCTGGTACATGTCATTTCCTCGGACGATCTTTGGTCTGTTGGTCCTCGAAGAAACAGAACTGCGTATCACTGTCTACTGCTGAAGCTGAGTACATTGCTGCTGGTTCTTGTTGTGCTCAATTGCTGTGGATGAAGCAAACTCTCAAGGACTACGGCGTCAATGTGAAGAATGTGCCTCTCTTTTGTGACAATGAGAGTGCCATAAAAATCGCTCACAACCCAGTTCAGCACTCGAAGACAAAGCACATTCAGATTCGTCATCATTGTCTTCGCGATCATGTGTTGAAGGGCGACATTTCTATTGAGCATGTGAAGACTAAAGAACAGCTAGCCGATATCTTCACAAAGCCCTTGGATGAGAAGATATTTAGCAAGTTGCAGTGTGAGCT
The DNA here is from genome assembly GCF_018294505.1 of Triticum aestivum. Lineage (NCBI taxonomy): Eukaryota > Viridiplantae > Streptophyta > Magnoliopsida > Poales > Poaceae > Triticum > Triticum aestivum. Next base: position 454,464,675 of record NC_057811.1, on the reverse strand, counting down.
AAATATCTTAGAATCTTCGAATGTTCTTTGAAGAGGACGCTCATCCTAACACTTATGCAAAATTGATGACTTAGATGTGCAACACATGAAGAAACGTTTTTCTTCAATCAATGAAGAATAACACTCTAAGTGTGAAGAAATTAATGAAGAATTTGATTCTCAGAACCCTACGACAATTGTACGCAGTGTCTGAAATCATCATTCTTATACGGTGGGTCACGCCACCACAAAAGTTGAAAATCTTCAATTTGAGTTTTCCCCAGTTTTTGAAATTCCTCAGTTTTTCATATTCTTCAACTTTGCAAAATCTTCACTGTTTCCGTCGTTTTTCTTCATTGGCCATATATATACACACACACATATATATATATATATACATATATATATATATATATGAGTTTATGTCCTCTACAACATTCACTTATGGCTAATTCTTCAAGTTGGTTTTTCTGCTAAGTGAATGTGATCGGACCCTTCCCCCTCTATGATATACTCAACCCAATCTATTCACAAATTATTCATGTGCATTCTATTTGAAACTCGTTCAAAATCTTCACTGTGTCCTTGTCAGCTGAAGAATTTGCGAACGGAACTTTTAACTTATCTTATCCAAATTTTCGGCTTTGCCGCTCAAACCGTTCCGCTTCCCACGATATACTTATCTATTCACCCACGATCTAACATGATCTCCACTTCTCAGTACGTGGGTGACACATGTCAAGCGAATGAGAAGGGTCAGGGGCACGTTCGTCCAATTTCTTCGGGCGAACAGTTTTTCACCGTGGCTATATATACCCCTCTCCCCTTCCTCACTTCTTTTACTCCGCTCGACCTCTCTCCAGCTCGAGCTTCTCAAACCCTAGCGCCGCCGCTACATCATCGTCTCCGGTGAGGAAGAGCTTCACTGCCTCGACCTCGTCGCCGCCGTACTCGCGTCGGCCGCGGAAATCTTCACTCCGCCGCCGCCGTAGCCGTCTTCCTCCGCCAAGTTAGGGCGTGGAAGATCTGCACAGACGAGCTTCACTTCTCCACATCCCAGTTCGTCGTGTTCTTCGTTCAAGGTAATTAAAAGTTACTTTTACTGCCCTCTTTGATTCAAATGACTTCTAAAAAATCTTCAAAGGTGTTTATTCCTCAAATTTTTCACACACTGAACACCTCACTTGTCATCTGTTCTTGATTCGTTTCTCTAAGCATCATTTTTCTTCAAGATTCCTCAATTGTGTGGATCTTCGATCTATACAACTCTGGAACCTAATACAAAGAACGCTTAGTGAAATTCTTCAAGACTCATCTGGTCAAATTCCTCAAACTTGTTCTTTTTGAAAAACCTTTTGAGAACGCATATGACCTCTCCAAATTCCTCGCAACTATACTCTGTTCACAAGTACTCATGTCCACTGCTGAATCACTAGGTTCTCATCAACTTAACTCATTTGCAGCGTTCCTCGAAGAAAAGTTGCATACTTCTTCAGAGAGTTCAATTGTTCAAATTCCTCAACTGAAGAAAATGGCTGATGGAAAGAAGCCACAGAAAGGAGGAAAGAGGCCTGAGGTCAATACTGCCTTTGAAATCCCTGAGGACATTTATGCTGGGTACTGCACACCCCCTGAGGAAGATAAGAACCAGTGCAAGGTGCGCATTCAGAGGATAGAAAGGAGATGGGCAAAAGAGTGGAGGGAGTACAGGTATGTGACTCCAAAATACATGAAGAAATTCGCTGTTACTCCTCCATGCTCAAGACCACCATTGGCACCTGGCCAAGAGGCAGATCCCACTAGCATCAAGCGCAGTGAGGATTTTCCTGAAGAATGGGCCAAGCGCCAGGCCAAGTTGGCCAAACAAACAAAAGATGCAGTGAAGACTCTACTGCTGCTGCTGCTGAGGCCTCTGTAAGGCCGAAGAAATCCATGGCAAAGAAGCCTGCGCACAAGCCAAGTGCTTCTTCTTCAATGCCCTCGCGGCCAATTTCCTTGGCTAAGCCCTCACGGCCAATTCCTCACGCCGCTCCTGCTCCTCCAAAGTCCTCAACTGCTCCGACAAAATCCTCAGCACCTGTGCATCTCGCCACGTGCCAAAGGACTACAGGCATCTTTATTGCCTCAGGAGCTTCAGCTAGTTCCTTAGCTGCACCAAATTCTTCAACGGGACCCTCTCTGCTGAAGACAAAGACCACTGCTGGACGAGGCTCTCGCCCAAGTCCTCACAAGAAGCAGGTCGCCTTCCAAGTGCCGTCTGAAGAAGACGAAGCTGATGATGAAGAACTTGCTGAGATCATCAGAGATAGGCAAGTCAGGGCCGCTAGAGCCAAGGGCACAGATGTGCCACTGCTTTTGGATCCAAAGTTGATCCTTGACTACATTGACCTGTGGCACAAGGACCCAAACACTCCTATGCCTGATTTCAAGTTGACATCTAGCCAAAGTCACATGCTGACCCATTTCATCCAAGAAGAAAAATGGAAATTTGAGAAGGCCAGGCAGATCAAGAAAGCGCAATATAAGAAGGAGAAATTTCTGAAGAACAACGTTGTCACTATGACAACTGATGAACTTGTAAAGATCCAGTCTGAAATTAATGTCCTCAGCGATGATTTCAACGCTTACTATGCTGATTGGAAAGGAGCCAAGGTCAGGTTTGTTAAACTGACTGAGAAGTTCACCACCAATGTTGCAGCCCCATCGCAACAAGAAATTCCTTAGGCTGAAGCATCTGCTCAGCCAACTGAAGAACATGCCAGCACCGCTGATGACAATCAGGCTGCTGAAGAAAATGTGAGTTCCAAGGCTGATGACTGCATTCCAACCACTGAAGAAATTGCCAGGGCACCCACTAGTGGTGCGCCTGAAGAAAATGAAGAGGTCAGGGCAACTGCATCAGTTGTGCCTGAAGAAAATCAACCACATTCCTCTGCTCCTCTTGCGCCTACTCCAACTCCAATCCTTCCATCTGCATCAGATGTGAAGAAGACCAAGGATGCAGAGCGTGCAGCAGTGAAGAAAAGGAAAGCATCAACTCCTTCAGATTCTTCAGCACCGAATAAAATGAAGAAATTGACAAGCTCATTTGCTCATCCAATTGATGCTGTTCCAGTTTCCTCCATGCCATCAAAGGAAATCATCCCTTTTGATGAGGAATATGTGATCCCTAGCGGATCTGATGAAGAAAATCCTTCTGCTGCTTCGTCAGAGCAGATGGATGAAGAAATTGAAGTTGATAGAATCCCTTCAACCCCCACAGTCTCCTCGCCTATGCCTCAGTTTACTGCTGAAGAGGCTGGTGTTGAAGAAATTGAAGATGAAGATGTGGACATTGGATGTACCACACCAGTGATGAATGATGACTTTTGGGAAAGTCGGCACCCCAATTCTCCACTCTTCACTCCACTGCAGCAAATTCCTCAGTCCCCAGCCACTACAGTTCAAATGGGATCTGATGAAGCTCATGAAGACATTCCAGCCGCTAGTGCTGAAGAAAATGAGAATGAAGAATTGAAGTACTAGGCTCCCACTGAAGAGGAACCAGAAATTCCTCAGCCTGAAGAACCTGAGATTGCGATTCCTGAGGTCATCATGCAACTGACTGACACTCCACTGCCCAAGCCAAAGGATCCATTCTCAAGGAAGCAAAAATTCAAGGTTGATGCCTTCTTTGGCGAGCATGTATTCTTCACTGATTACAACCCTTATGACTCTGCTCGCATAAGAAAGAGGCGTTTCTGGACTGCCAGCCAGGCAAATTTCTATTCCTCAGTGCTGTTCAACAAAGACAAAGTCTTCGATCATGAGCACAATCCTCACGTGGATATGGAATCTCTGGCATGCTTCGTGCCAGTCCTCAGTGTTCTTTACGACGCTGGATTGTTAAATTTCTGCACTGACATCTGTGATTGGAATGAAGAACTTATTCTTCAATTTTATGCGACGCTGCACATCACCGGAAATTCTGAAGATGTGAATTCATGGGTGCTGGACTGGATGTCTGAAAACACTCACTACAAGGCACCAGCTACTGAATTGCTTCGTGCCTTACCACTCAGTCCTCCCCTTGAAGGTGCTTGTTGCGTCTACAATGAACCTGAGCTTACCGATCACTACATGCAAGTGCTGATGAAGCCTTTGAAGCCAGGTCAGGCCCCCAAAACAAAATTCCTTGTGAAGGAATTGTTGTATGTGCCTCGGACTGTCTATCGCATTCTTACGAAGACGTTGAGTCTATCAAGGGCCACGACTCAAATGAAGAATCTGCTTTTCAATATCATTCATGGCGTTCCCGTCAACTTCCATGATTTCTTCATGAGGACTCTGGCCAATGTCGCAATGTCACCATTTGAGTTGAAGCCTTATGCACCATGGATTATGAGATTCATCAGAACAAGGTCTTCACTCAACTACAAAGCTGATACATTGAACCATTGCAGCTACTTGCCCCCGATCGAAGTCCTCAAACAGACATTTTCCTCAGCTGATGAAAAGGGCAAGGCTACTGCTGTAATTGATGAAGGCATTCATCCATTGGATGGACAATTTCGCAAGGCTGCATCCTACTCCACCAATGATGACTCTGCCACCCATGAGTCTGCCGCAAACGCACCCAAGCAAAATCCTCAAGGCACAGCACCCAGGGTGATGACTGACCGTGAGCTTCTCCTCAGCCTTCATCAGAAGGTTGATCGCAATCATAAATGGGTCAAGCATCAGTTTGGTTCAATTCTTCACCACATGACTGCTACCCAGAATGCACTGAAGAAAAACCACTACTACCTTCATGAAACCCTCAACCGCACCTGGGCTGTTCTGTCTCAAGTCTATAGTGAAGAAGATCTGAAGAAAATGGGTCTCAAGGAAGATCTTGACTGGGCTGCACCTCCTCCGAAGAAGTACAAGAAGGTCAAGGTTCCTTCCTTGGTGGCCAGCTCCTATTCTTCATCACGTGACACTGATGAACATGAATACTTGGACGACACTGCGGCATGCCCTACTCCAACAAACGACCCCAACAACGCTGACGCTCCTTCATCACCTTGATATTCTTCAGGGGCTTTAGTCCTCATTTTCGAACTTTTGGTCATTTGATGACAAAGGGGGTGAAATTTGAGTTAGTCTTCAAGCGGGTCTATCTTATGGGCATTTTTTCTAAAATTACAACTCTCGTTCTTCTGATGACTTTGTTGGATTGAGTTGTAAACTTAAACTCTATGGTGGCCTGATACTTTTGCTATTTCTTCTGCATGCTTATTCCTCGTTAATGTTATTGCACGCATGCTGAATTACATCAGTCACCATATTTCATCATGCATTTCAAATTCTTCATATATTATGTCAAATGCGTGTATGAATTACAAGATATAGGGGGAGATCTCCATGATTCAATTCTTCAAGTGTGCATTGCCTCAAAAGAAAATTCCTCAATATGCACATCTTCAGGGGGAGTTCTTCTATATCTTGCAATGAAATTCCTCAATATCAGTATTTACACTTCATATGTTTATCCCCGTTGAAAACGTAACCTATATCGTCATCAATCACCAAACAGGGGGAGATTATAAGTGCATCTAGTGCCCCTTAGTGATTTTGGTGTATTGAAGACTTATAGGTTAAGGGACTAATGCGTCTGTGAGTGTACACAGGTCTATAAGTCTATGAGGAGTTTGATATTTACAGAGAAAGTCGACCCCTAAAAATGAAATTCTTCGACTGAAGACTTTGGTATTTCTGAAGACTTTGAAAGTGAAGAAATTGATGTGACCCTAAAGACTTGGTATTCATTTGAGGAACATGAAGCGTGAAGACTTTTGTTTTCGTAGTTTCATTTTCTCTTTCTTGAGTCATAGGAAACACCGTACTGTTAAAGGGGGTCGAGGAAATACTAAGGAAAAATTTCCATGTGATGCTCAACTCAAAATCCTACACCTACCAATCCCTTCGAGTGAAGCCATTGGAAATCTCATACAGTTCAGTCATATTCTTCAGTGACAGAGACGAAGTTCTTCTGGTCTCTGAGGAATTTGTTCTGACTGAGGAGTTAGGAATTCGCCAGTGCGGATTGCCTACACAGTGAGGAACATGATAGCCCTGAGGAATTTGATACTCAAATTTCCGACCGTTGCTGTGCTATGCGCCAGCTGTCCCAAAAATATCTACCCACCTAACGGTCATATCATTGAAGGGCATTTATGTCTTATCATGTCGGGCTGCTCCCTAGGCTATAAATAGCCTCCCCCTACAACCACTAGCTGGTTGGCTGCTCCGAGAGAAACTGACACTTGTCATTTGAGAGCATCCCATCCTCCGAGGACTTTGAGCGAAAATCATCAAGTGAGGAAAACCCCAAACCCAAACACCTACAAACCCAAAGTGATTGAGCATCACTGAAGAGATTGATCCTGCGTGGATCCGACGCTTGTTACCTTTGAAGATTGTGCTTCTTCCAGACGATTAGGCGTCATGGTCTCGAGCATCCAAGAGGAAATTGTGGATCGCCGAGTGACCGAGTTTGTGAAGGTTTGGAAGTCACCTGAAGACTTACCACGAGTGATTGGGCGAGGTCTGTGTGACCTTAGCTCAAGGAGAATACGATGAGGACTGTGTGCCCGGGACTGTGTGTCCTCAGGTTTAAATACCTAGCCGCTCCAACCAGACGTACAACTGAGACAGCAGTTGGAACTGGTCTACCAAATCATTGTCTTCACCAAGCTAACTGGTTCTATTTCCTCAACTCTTCCATTTCCTCATTACCGTGTTGTATGCTTGTTCATATCTGTGTTTGAAGACTTTGACTGAAGACTTTCTCAATTTCCTCAGTTCAGTGTCCTCAATCTATTTGTCTTCATCCTGTGTTATCCTGTGTTTACGCTTTCTGTACTCTGTGCTTGTGTTCATTTCATCATGATGACTATGCTTGTGTTCTGCTATGCATACTTTTGAGTACTTATTCCGCTGCAAGTAGTTCTTCGCTAAGGAATTTCCTCACCCACAAATTCCTTAGTCAAGAATTTATAAAAATCGCCTATTCACCCCCTCTAGTCGATATAACGCACTTTCACATGAGCGCGGCCGCAATTTGCGACCGGGCGGCAAACGCAGCCCAAACGGCCGCTCTTGCTTCTCAGGTGGCGGCAGCAACATCTGCCTCGGGGATAGCAACTGGCGAGAGCGGCACAACAGCTGTTCATTCCACAGCGGCGACCTTAGCCCTGATGGAGGCCGCCCATACCGAGCTCTTGGCGGTCACCGCACAAATCGAACGAAGCTTCTCCGACAACGGTCGGCAACCCACGGCCGAAGAGCTGGAAATCGCCGAGAGCGTTCGATCAGCCGTCTGTTCCTCCGCCGCATACCTTGCGATGCCGGAGCCCGTCCAAGCCCAGATCGCGTCCGCCCACGACCAGCTCGTGGCGGCCTTTTCCAAAGAGATGGCGGAAGCGGATGGCGAGATCCTTGCCGAGTATGGTGTGATGGATGCCATGGAGCTCCTTCCCCAGGAGACCGCCGGGCGTGAGCTGGACATGGAGGCGGCGGCGGAGATCGACGAGCACCAGCCATAGTAGTACTCTTTGTTTTGTTTAATTAAGAGCGCCAGTCTTTAATTTGTTAGAGTAATGTTTAGGTCAGCTAGTTCTATTTAATTGCTGAACCTTCTCGATTAAGAAGTTAGACTCCTTTGTGTACCCAAATTATGCAATGACGTGGATGACCACTGTAACCAGGGAAATTCGAACCAAAATTTTTTACGTTCAAACTCAACACACATGGGTTAAGCTATCTGAATCGTTTGTGATGTCCACATATCGTAGACAGTTCTGATTAAGGGACCGTGTCTGATGACACTTTGCGCGCCAGTTTTTTGGCTGAAGCGATTCCAAATTTTCGGCTTCCGCAGAAATATCTACCTCCCCGCCCCCTCCCCCTTACCAAAAGACACATTTCCCCTCTTTCCGCCTTCCTTTCCAAGTTGAAACATTCACTCCTTGCTTGCAGCGCCGCCGCCTCCTCGCCGGCGACCCTCCGTCATGCTGCTTGGCCTCCTCTATCCAGGCAGGTAATCCACACCCGACCCCCATCCTCCTCCTCCTTCCACATCCCACATGCCCCGACCGCTGGCGCGAGCACGTCACATTCCACCCAAATCACCGACCGTTCCACCAAATAAGCGCCGACCTAAGCCATGGTGCACGCAGTATAGCCAGGACCTCAAGGAGCATTTGGCAGCGGAGAAGCAAATCGCGGCCGCACACGCGGATGAGGTCGCGATGGCTGCCATTCGTGCCGACCCCCAGATCTTGAAGGAGCACCTTTCCAATTGCTAGCTATGCCGGTTAAGCATGCTCGGTTTACCCGTTGCGTGTGCTGCTCCTGCCTTTCCTTCAAAAATTCTAATGAATTGTGCTATCTAATTTCACCATGCAATCTGTTGCTCTAGTGTATATGTTCTATATGTCGTGCAGTGTGGTGCTCACTTATTAACTGTTTTGTTAATTAGTTGTCGTCTTCAGTTAACTGTTTGGTTCAATTATGCAAATGTGATGTTCAATTCTTCAGGCTGCAATTTTGTATTGTCTTCCATGTGAGAAATAAATCGAATTTACCTTTACAAAATTGTGGGTGCATTCTATTATTGTATACCATGTGAGGAATAAATTGAATTTGGCTGTAGTAAATACATGAGAAACAAATACAGTTGCTACAATTGGCTGTAGTTAACTGTTTGGTTAACTCTCTGATCTTCTATTAGGAGTATGTTATATTGTGCAATGTGGTGCTCAGTTAATGTTTGGTTCATTTGTTGTGGTGTTTAGTTAACTGCTTGGTTCAATTCTGCAATGCGATGCCCAATTGTCTTGCGTAGAATTTTGTATTGTTGTGCATGTGAGGAATAAATCGAATTTGGCTGCACTTAACACATGAGAAACACATACAAGCGCTATATTTTCTAGTTCTTAATCATGCTTGGTTTGGGTAAATGGGTTATCCGTGTGGCTTCAATTAATCTGATGCATCTGCAATGTGCTTATTTTTCATCAACATATTTTACTGATAGCATGCGAACCCTTACTTAACCTGATGACTAACTACCTTATATGTGTTGCAGGGAAACAATGGGAAGCACTGAGGTTTACAATCGAGGTTAGCACGTGCATGCTCCGTTGTTTAATAGCACATTATTGTGCAATTGCAGGAACCATTTTAATATTTTGGGTTTTAACAATTTGGTCTTGCACATGTAGGTCCTGTTGTTAGAGGTTTCGACTCACTGTTCGACCCTTTTTTGCATATGGGGAAATGAGTTGTCCATGAATATCAACCAAATCAAGAAACTCAGAAAGATTGTTAGGATAAAGAAATTAGCGACAAAAAACAATAAGATCTTTGTCTGCACAATGAAGAAGACATCAGTTCACTAAAAGACGGTACTAACTATTATACCTTGCCTTTTTTATTCCTTTGCCCCATTTCCAATATAGTGAAGATATTTATGCACATCCTTGTTTTCAGGCCTTTCCAAAGCAGTTCACTGATGAATACCTCTCAAACCACCTCTATGGTCAGGAGGCGAGGAAGGTTTTCATACAACACCCACGCTTCAATATTGAAGTGTTCCTGAAGAGGACGAAGGACGAACGGTCAATCATCCACAGGCACTGGCCTAAAGTTGCAAAGACCTTCAACATGAATGAAGGCTCAATATTCGCCTTCCGCTTCAGCAGTTTTCCAGATGAGATGCATCTGTCTATATACCGTCTACGATGCTAATTTCGAAAGGTTCTACATGTTGCATGTGGAACTTGCTGCTGGTGCAGTTGTGTAATGGGGTAGCTGAGTGCTGAAGCTATATCATGTTGTACTCTGATGTATTTCAATTATGAAATTCTGCTTCCTTAATATGGAAATGAAATATATTGTGTGCTTAATATGAAATGTTAATTAGATTAATAAATGGATTATGAATATTTGGATAATTAGCCTGCTAATGGCGAATTAGCCTGCTAATTGTGTTTTGCTCTTGGAAACGGTTGTTGAAAAAATACTGCGGGCGATGACCTCAGGCAACGCACACAGTTTCTAGGAATAAACCGTGTTGGATCAATGAACAATCACACACGACTTTCTCTTGAAAACTGTTTGCGTTAGGCCACCTTGCGCAAACGTTTACCATATAAAAACTGTGTGTGATGGACAACCTTTGCCACACAGTTTCTTCTACGGACCGTGTGTGATACATTCAATAACGCAAACGATTTAACGAGAAAAATTGTGTGTGATGTACCTGTGAACGGAAACGTTTTCCTTGGAGCGACTATGTGGGATGTGCATACGAATGGAAACGTTCAGCGGGTACTGACTGTGTGGGATGTACTTGCGACCGGAAACAATTTCGTCGTATAATTGTATTTTTTAGCTCTACTGTACGTATTATCGTATTTGAGTGCTCGCCGGTCGCACACGACCTTATTTTGCCGAACGTGTGTGCCAGGAGGGCATATCCCCGATGGTTTATGGGTCGTGTGGGAAGGACCCCCCTGTCGCCCACACTCACTTGGCGACGGTTCCAAATGCCGTCGCAGAAAGGGGTTAAAAACCGTTTGTTTAGGACCGACGCGCACCAGTGACTATTTGATATCTTGTCAATATGTAATAACCGTTTTGCCATTGTGGTGACCCCTTAGCTATAAAAGGTGGGCCAGGGAACCGGTTACAAGGATCGAGCGATCGAACTCTCACTAGTGGAAAAATGGCTAGCCACAACTATCGTTGGTGGCGCGTCATTTCCCATCAAATCAGCACACCAGCTTTACATTTGAAAAAATAGTGCTGGCGTAGGACAAATCAGCACACCAGCTTTACATGCTTAGTGCTGGCGTTGCTTTTTTTTTGAAACACCACAAATCTGTTGGCCCATATACACTCACCGTTTGGAACGCACTGGTGGCGTTGCTCTTCTTTGGACGTCATAGTTAATTTGTTAGTGCTGGCGCCTGTCTGCTTTGCATGCCAGAAACACTTTTTCCATTTGGTCAAGTGTTTTAAGTATTAAATTATTATACTAGTCACAAAATAATAATAAAAATTATATTATGCTTTTTGTCATCATTAATTTTACTATTTTTATCAATTTAGGAATTTTATTTCTTTACTACCAGTTCAAATTTTGTGTCTTTTATTTTGTCAAGTCTTTCTTTAATCTTAGTCTTTTTTATTTAGCCTGTTATTAGCTATGGCGTTGCCTTTTTTCCCAATGCCAGCGATAACCTATCCGAGTCAACTTAGTAAAAGACCTAAGTCACCGCTCTCTCTCATTTCACACCCCTCCCCCGGGACCAAAGCCGCCGCCGCCCTGTCGACGCCCCGTTGCCGCCCCTCGCCGGCACCAAGGTTAGATCCACTACTTCTCCCATCGCATCTCCTTCCTCTCCACTCTCCCACGTCCTCCATTCGCGGACACGCCACACGGAGGGGATCCATTGTGATTCATGTAGTTGATTAGGGGATTACTTTAATTTGTGTAGAAATTTTAGTATATATATCATGGATTGCTTTGTGTCATGTAGAATCCAAAGTTAGTTGCATGGATTGCTTTGTGTCATGTAGAATCCAAAGTTAGTTGCATGGATTGCTTTGTGTAGAAATTATAGTGATAATCCGATTGCTATTGTGTAGAATCCGATATTTATAATGAATTTTGATTATAATCCGATTACTTGTGTGTCTCCCTCCGTGGATTTTGTTTATTTGTGTATGCAATTACCAGTGTAGAATTATATACTTAGTTTTAAATATGTTTTGTGTAAAATGAACTCCAATTAATTGTGTTTGGTATAAATTGATTTACTAGTGTACAAAGTGTTTATATACTTAGTTTCAATTATATTTTATGTAGAATGGCACAGCTGCCACCATGTCCAGTGTGCAAGTCAAGTGGCACGCTGTTTGGCATCTACTTCCAGCCGTGCTTTGTTCCTGCAGTGGTAACGCATTACATGAACCTTCTAACAGTTTGTTCTTTTGTTTTTCTTGCTACTTCCCGTAATGCAATGTGTTTGTTTTTTGGTTTTTTTACACAGATCGTCCCTTGCAATGTGACTTGGAGTTCAATGAGCTCATTACCGAAGACACTGTGATCTTTGACGCTCCAGGGGGCCCCTACACTATGGAGGTCCACAAGGGACAAAAAATATCCCAGATTGGAGGAGATGAATGGAATCGTTCCACATGGGTGCGCGTTCGTCAGCGTCATTCGGAAGAAATTGTCCTCCAGGACCCTTTCCAAAGATTACTTTTAAATCCTTGACCATATCAAGTATATCATGACCAGTGCGGTGGCGAGGCTTCTACTGGTGATCTGCCTCACCTTTGAAATGCTTGACTTTCTTTCTTACGGGATGCCTGCTCGGAAGAAATCGACGATGTCCCAGGTACACATTCTTCTTACAATTATCCAAATATATACTGTCGGTATCATCTAAACAGTGCGTGCATGTGCGGTATCCCTTGTTTGTCTGTCCTAAAAGGTTACTGAGAGCAGGCCAATCATTGATGGTCACAAACAGTAATGCATGTAGGTCAAATTCCTCCTGATTGTGCTCATCCCACGCACGTACACCTTTTCATTCCACAGCTGTAAGAGTTCTTCAAGTAATGGCCTTAGGTACATAGCAAAGTCGTTGCCGGGTTGCTTAGGGCCTTGGATGAGCACTGGCATCATAATGAACTTCGACTTCATGCACAACCAAGGAGGAAGGTTATATACATACATAGAGTCACAAGCCAGGTGCTATGATTGTTGCTCTGCTCCCCAAAAGGATTAATGACATCTGCGCTTAGACCAAACCATATGTTCCTTGCGTCATCTGCAAAGTCCTCCCACTTTCTCATGATTTTTGTCCACTGCGACCCGTCAGCGGGTACTCTCAACTTCCCGTCTTTCTTATGGTCTTCTTTGTGCCATCGCATCAACTTCGCATGCTCTTTGTTTTGGAACAAACATTTCAACCATGGTATTACAGGAGCATACGACATCAACTTGGCAGGAATCTTCTTCCTGGGGCGCCCGCCCTCAACATCACCAGGGTCATCGCGGCTAATCTTATAGCGCATGTAAGTGCATCTAGTGCCCCTTAGTGATTTTGGTGTCTTGAAGACTTATAGGTTAAGGAACTAATGTGTTTGTGAGTGTACACAGGTCTATAAGTCTATGAGGAGTTTGATATTTACAGAGAAAGTCGACCCCTAAAAATGAATGTCTTGGACTGAAGACTTTGGATTTCTGAAGACTTTGAAAGTGATGAAATTGGTGTGACCGTGAAGACTTGGCATTCATGCGAGGAACATGAAGCGTGAAGACTTTTGGTTTCATAGTTTCTTTTTCTCTTTCTTGAGTCATAGGAAACACCGTACTGTTAAAGGGGGTCGAGGAAATACTAAGGAAAAATTTCCAAGTGATGCTCATCTCAAAATCCTACACCTACCAATCCCTTCGAGTGAAGCAATTGGAAATCTCATGCAGCTCAGTCAATTTCTTCAGTGACAGAGACAAAGTTCTTCTGGTCTCTGAGGAATTTCTTCTGACTGAGGAGTTAGGTATTCGCCAGTGAGGATTGCCTACAAGTGAGGAATATGATAGCCCTGAGGAATTTGATAGTCAAATTTGTTCTTTTCATTTCATCATGTTGTGTCATGTATGCATCTGAGTACTTATTCCGCTGCAAGTAGTTCTTCGCTTAGGAATTTCCTCACCCTGAAATTCCCAGTGAAAAATTCATAAAAATCGCCTATTCACCCCCCTCTAGTCGACTTAACGCACTTTCAATTGGTATCAGAGCAAGGTACTCCCTTGCACTACTAGGGAAAAGCCTAGCAGCAGCGCGGGTTTTAGGCCAATCAGTAGCGCGAGTAGGAGCGCTACTGGTACGGCGCCACATCTAAAGGTTAGCAGTAGCGTTGGTTAACCCACGCTACTGCTACACCGACTTAGTAGTAGCGCTTTCTCCGGACAGCGTTGCTGGTAATTACTAGTAGCGCTTCTCCCAGCCCGCGCTACTACTATTATTCCGTATTTTATTTCTTTTTTATTTCATGTTGTATTCATACACCTCTATACAAGTTTTCATACAGCAGCAATTTAGAGATTGTTTTTACATCATAATGAGTTATTCCATCACTGGGTGAAAGAACGTGGACTAGTTTCAAGTGGATGGACATCCACTTGAAACTAATCCGCAGTTCTTTCACGCAATGATATAATAAATATCATCATCATCATCATCATATCATTAACAACTTATCATCATAATACATCATTGTCATATAACACCTCCTCATGATCATCGTTTTCATCGATGAGACATCACATACACTACTAGGAAAACGGCTATAGCTAATATGGACATTAATGGCGCACCATGTATGTGGTGCGCCACTGCTATATAGCAGTGGCGCACCAGATACAGGTGCACCATTATTGACATATTACTAATGGCGCACCTGGTGTGTGGTGCGCCATTACTAGTTTTGAAAAAAAAATTGTTAGCAGTGGCGCACCAGGGGATAGAGCGCCATTACTAGTTGACATAGTAATGGCGCACCTGTACAAAGTGCGCCATTACTATGTGTATGACTGGGTCAAACCTTGGTCAAACTTAGTAATGGCGCACTTCGCATAGATGCGCCATTACTATGTCAAACTTAGTAATGGCGCACCTACACAAAGTGCGCCATTACTAACTTTGACCAAGGTTTGACCAAGTCATACACATAGTAATGGCGCACTTTGTGAAGGTGCGCCCTTACTCCCCGTTGAAGATATTCAGAATCCCCAAAAACCTAACAGAACGAAAGATACGGGGCTTTTAAGATCTACAGGGGGGAATGGAAAAAAAATTCAAACTTAGTAATGGCGCACCATTTGCTAGGTGCGCCACTAGTAACTGAAAAAAATTGGTTTCAATTTTTTTTTGAAAAAATATTCAAAATATGATACGTAATATGATCGGGAAGTTTGAAATATTTTTTCAAAATTTCATCACACTCATGAACATGAACAAAGTCATAGACATCAACAAGGTTTAATAGGATTGATATGATAGATATATCAAAAAGTGCCTGTTAGGTGAGCTGGTGCTGGGGTTGGATAGAATTGCGAAGTTAAGCGTGCTCGGGCTGGAGTAGTGTGAGGATGGGTGACCTTCTAGGAAGTTTGACCATGGAGTGTGATTTGACTTGAGATTAAGCATATTGACCCGAGATTAAGAAAAAAACGAAAAGAAATTTGAATTTTTTTTTGAAAAAAATATTTTCTAGAAAAACATTTGAAATTTTTTGTTAGTAATGGAGCACCAGATATGTGGTGCGCCATTACTAAGTCAGATAGTAATGGCGCACCGTTGGACATAGTAATGGCGTACTATGTGGTGCGCCACTATTATCTGGTATACTAGTGGCGCACTAGGGGTGCGCCATTAGTACTTGTTACTAGTGGCGTGATGATAGTGGCGCACCTATAGTGTGCCATTAATGGCCAAAACAGGTGCATCACTAATTAGTCTTTTCCTAGTAGTGATAGCAAGTTGGTTACTAGTCATAATCACAACTACTCCTCATCATCAACTCTAACACATTGTACCACATAATAAATATATTGTACCTCATAGGACCTACTACATTCTCTTAGGACCTACTATATTCTCTAAGGGAAAATAAAAAACAAGATAGCCCCTGGCTATCCATTATGGAGAATGCAGATTATCCTGTCTCCAATTCTTGCCTTTCGCTTAATGTTGCTTCCAAGAACCTCCTTACGAATGTCCAAACATTTTTTCCACTCTTTGATTACCATGTGTTCACCGGTTTCAGAAATCCGATATGCACAGGTGAGATCCGTAGGATGACCTGGCTGTATGTTTAGAACTTCAAGGCGACCATTCTGATACATCAGATGAGGCACACAATCCATCAGGATTTTCAGTAGAAAAACATAGTAATAACTTCGTAGTTAGCAATGATGTACTAGTTTTAGAAGTATGCAAAAGATGCACGGATGTCGTAATAGTAAAAAATCTTACCAGGGTATCTCCATAGAAGTTATCGTGGTTCAACACGTGCACTAGTGACACGTATTCACCATAATTTGGAGGAGTTCGATATAGGTATTGTAATTCTCAAAGAAAGTACAAAATGCGATCAGATGATTTTTCTCCTTATAAGTTAAATCGGAGCCATCGGTGTAGTGGGTTTTGTCTACCATCTTCCGCACATTCTTTGAAGAATGAAAATAAGCTGTCAATGGAAATAAGCTGTCAACTATTTTGAAATAAACAATTTAATTAGTTAATAACTATGTTTGAGAAACTCACATAGCGGTAGAATCGAAAGCGTATCAACAAGGACCCAAATGTCCATATTGTTTTGCTCGATGTCAGGATCACCAAGATCCATGGTGACAATCATACCCTCATAAAAACAATACATTTTGCAAAGTGCTTCCCAATTTTGGCAACCAAAATGGGTTACGCTCTGAGAATTGTACAGATTTACTTCAAAATCCATATCATGATGGGTCCTTAGGTGTATTTTCTTTGTTTCAAAATTTTCATGGTCTTCAAAACCCATCCTCTCCAAGACATAGCATCTTGCATGACATGGGATAAGCTAGTCGAATTGTAAAAGATGAAAATTAGACGTTGAAATAGTTGAAGTCGTGCTTAATTACGAAAAAAACACTTGTCGTCGTTGCGTACCGTTTCAACGTCGAAGGTCTCCTCGAGCTTAATGCTGAAGCGCCGATCATCGTCCAGGTGAGGGCACCTGTCGCACAGACCTCGATCGTCGTGGCACCAGCTGCACTCCCCCGGGAGACTTTCGTCATCCGAGTACGACATTTTCTACGTTCATAATTCAAAGATTAAACTTGTACAATTAAATATATGTACTAAAAAACCTAAATTAGATCATTATTTTTCGAGAAAATCCAGGCCACTCGATATTTCCTACATATTCTAGCACAAGTCATGCCAGAATTCACGGAAAAATCCGGCATGACCTTTGCTAAAAAAAGGACATATCGAGCGCCTGAAATTTGCCGGAACAGAAATTAATCAACACTCCGGCAAAACATAGGCCACTCGGAGGTGTAACCTGAACATGACCGGCCACTTGGGCAACCACATATCCTATTTGAGCAACACAGGATATACATGTTTTTATCTACATCAGAAAGGATCGAGAAGAGGTGTCTAGAGGGGGGGGTGAATAGACTCTAATCAAGAAAAGTTGCAGATTTTAATTTCCTTTAGTTGATGTGGAGTTTGAACACAATTTTAAACATTCACAATACATATCAAGCAAACACGCAAGCATACAAAGGGTATATGAGCAGCGGAAAGTAAAGCATGCAAGTTGCAAGAATGTAAAGAGATGGGATTGGAGTGTGCAAACGCAATTTGGAGACACGGAGATTTTTTATCCGTGGTTCCGATAGGTGGTGCTATCGTACATCCACGTTGATGGAGACTTCAACCCACGAAGGGTAACGGTTGCGCGAGTCCACGGAGGGCTCCACCCATGAAGGGTCCACGAAGAAGCAACCTTGTCTATCCCACCATGGCCGTCGCCCATGAAGGACTTGCCTCACTAGGGTAGATCTTCACGAAGTAGGCGATCTCCTTGCCCTTACAAACTCCTTGGTTCAACTCCACACTCTTATCAGAGGCTCCCAAGTGACACCTAGCCAATCTAGGAGACACCACTCTCCAAGAAGTAACAAATGGTGTGTTGATGATGAACTCCTTGCTCTTGTGCTTCAAATGATAATCTCCCCAACACTCAACTCTCTCTCATAGGATTGGATTTGGTAGAAAGAAGATTTGAGTGGAAAGCAACTTGGGAAGGCTAAAGATCAAGATTTATGTGGTTGGAATGGAATATCTTGACCTCAACACAAGTGTAGGTGGTTCTCTCTCAGAAAATATGTATTGGAAGTGTAGGCATGTTCTGATGGCTCTCTCCACGAATGAAGAGTGGGTGGAGGGGTATATATAGCCTCCACACAAAATCTAACCGTTACACACAAATCACCAAACTCGGTGGGACCGATTCAGAGAACTCGGTCGGACCGATTTGGTTCATAATGTGACCGTTAGGCATTTCGGTGGGACCGACTTGATCAACTCGGTGGGACCGATGTGCTAGGGTTAAGGTAAATCCAAAACTCGGTTTGACCGATTACTTAAACTCGGTGGGACCGATTTGGGTAATAAGTGAAACAGAATGTTGGCCAAGCAAACTCGGTGGGGCCGGTTGCAAATCTCGGTGGGACCGAAACTATTGCAAGAGACAACAGAGAGTTTGCAAGCCCATCTCGGTGAGATCGAGATCCCATCGGTGAGTCTGAACGGATTAGGGTTTCTGGCAGTGGCTATGTCAACTGAACTCGGTGGCTCCGGATGGAAATAATTGGTGGGGCCGAGTTGGAATTTTTGGATTAGGACATATGTGGAAGTGAGAAAGTGGTTGAGGGATTTGGAGCATATCACTAAGCACTTTGATCAAGCAAGCCATTAAGCAACACCTCATCCCTTCTTAATAGTATTGGCTTTTCCTATAGACTCATTGTGATCTTGGATCACTTAAAATAGAAATTGTAGAGTCCTGAGCTTTGAGCTTGAGCCAATCCTTTGTCCTTAGCATCTTGAAGGGGTTCCACATCCTCTTGTCCAAGCCACTCCATTGTTGAACTTATCTGAAACATACTAGGTAGAAGCATTAGTCCAACAAGAGATATGCTGACATTAATTACCAAAATCACCCAGGGAGCACTTGTGCTTTCAATTTCCCCTTTTTGGTAATTGATGACAACATACATCAAAGCTTTAGATAAAGATATAGAGAGCAACAAGTAAAGCTTTGGAAAGACATGTAACATGCATAGGCTCCCCCTACATGTATGCAATCATATAAATATGAAACATAGGAGCATGTGAATGCATAAGCATGACAGAGTAATCCATGTGTTACATGCATCTTGGCTATATGCATCAGAGCAAATGATGTGAATATCGGAAATGTACCTTCATGCCCATGAGTCCTTCTTGCAAACAGTATGTACATCAGCAAGAGATCCTCATACACATGACTATGATGCATATACTTACCTTGTGGTCTTGAGTTTGCTTAGGAAGGAATGGACCTGAGTAAACAAGGTTAGACAACACAGATACACCTACTAGCCAGAGCAAACAAAAGAAACCACAAGAGAACCAAGACTAGGATGACATGTAGAGAGTGAGTACTGAGTACCCCATTGGGTATAGACATGTCCCCAAAGGTAAAGATATGCAATAAAATCAGAGATTTCCTTCCCTTAGATGTCTTGCTCCCCCTGAATCTTGCATTGGGATATTAGAAGAAGATAGGGAACAGAAAATCAGAGCAAAAGAAAAAAAAACAACAGAGCTTGAGCTTAATGCAAGCAATCAAATATGATCGAATATGAACATGTCTTTCCCCTCTTAAAGACATGTAACTTCTCTCCTCTTGAACACCAAGCATCTGGGGTTTCTTACACGCTCCCCCTGAGTATCCTCTCCCCCTATAGAAATGATTAAGCATAGAGCTTTGATGTGATCTCTCTCTCCCCCTTTGACATCAATTTCCAAGAAGGGCTCTTCTGGATTTTTGTGTTATTGCAGAAGGGTTTGGTCCTTGAGTCACAAAGCAAGTTGAATGTGATGCTGGTAGAGGACAAGAATCATTAAGTGGAGCTGGAGCAAAAGGACTGCAGGAATAAGTGGCAAGTTGTCTTTCCTGTAGTGAAATCGGTAGAACCGAGTTGTGTGATTCGGTGGCACCGAGAGAATTCAGTTGGGCCAAAGAAAACAGACCGGTGTGACCGAGTTCATCACAGTAAAACACTTGTCACCTCAGCTCACTAGGCACTTTAAGATCTCACAAGGATTTGCAAGGAATTAGCTAAAAGATTTGCAATGAATTAGATGCAGAAAATGCAGAACAAGAAGAAATGAAAAGATCTAGATGAAGAACAAATATGCAAGAGACAAATGCAAAAGGAAACACAAGAGAACTTCATCTAGAATTGAGCGGTGATAAAGTCACCTATGTTAGAGTATATTGACTTAGGAGTCAAGTGAGATCACTTGATCTTTGGTCATACTCATCGTTTAAGCTCAAAATGGGGTTACCATTTTTCGCTTAAGCTTCTTGATGTATTCACATCTTGTTGAGTTGCTTTATCCCATGACTTGGAGTAAAGCTTCTCTAAGATGGAATAGCATACCTTTGGTGGTGGTGTTGATCTTGATCATGTAGTCGAACTTGTGTGGGTTGCTCAAGGTTGATGTAGCTCATCAAGAGTTGGGAGCACCACTTGGAGTTTGAGTTCATCTTCCTACATGGGTTAGCTTTGCAAGGAAGAGCACTTGTGTATCCAAAATGACAATCATAAAATTTGACATCGAATGAGTCAAAGGATATATCTGAGGGGCTTTGTGCTTCCTTGGCTTCAACCACCATTGTATAGAGACTTGGTGATGTAGATATTGCTCAAGATGTGAGTGAGTTGCAATCTCATGGATTTAGATGCATCCAAGTACCTACAAGGGTTGGATAGCATGCAAGGGTGCAAAAGTATCCAAGACATATAGATAGCATCATGAAAGAAATATCAAGGATTAGTCAAAGACTTGCCTTCCATGTATCCAAATGGAGTTCCTACTCCAAGTTTGAAGCATCAATGATGTTCAATTCACCTCTCAAACGGCAAAAGACTTTCTCATCAAGCGGTTTGGTAAATATATCCGCTAATTGCTTATCGGTGCGAACATGCTTAAGATTAATGTCCCCTTTGGCAACATGGTATCAAATGAAATGATGACGAACTTCAATATGTTTAGTTCGACAATGTTGCACGGGGTTGTGAGCAATCTTAATAGCACTTTCATTGTCACACAGCAATGGAACATTTTTCACATATATCCCATAATCTTTAAGAGTTTGGGTCATCCAAAGTAATTGAGCACAACATGAACCAGCGGCAATGTATTCCACTTCGGCGGTGGATAAGGATACCGAGTTTTGTTTCTTGGAGGACCAAGACACAAGAGATCTACCAAGAAATTGAGAAGTACCCGAAGTGGACTTTCTATCAACCTTGTCTCCGGCATAGTACGAATCGGAGTAGCCAACAAGATCAAAGGAAGACCTCTTAGGATACCAAATGCCAAAATTTGGTGTATGTATTAAGTATCTCACTATCCTTTTCACAGCCTTAAGATGACATTCTTTAGGTGCAGCTTGATATCGTGCACACATGCACACACTTAGCATAATATCGGGATGAGAGGCACATAGATATAACAATGAACCAATCATAGAGCGGTAATTTTTTTGATCAACCGGTTCACCATCTTTGGTCAAATCAAGATGTCCACTAGTAGGCATGGGTGTAGTCATACCTTTGCATTCTTGCATATTGAACTTCTTGAATAAGTCCTTGGTGTACTTTGTTTGAGAGACAAAGGTACCTTCCTTAGTTTGCTTGATTTGCAAACCGAGAAAGAATTTGAGTTCACTCGTCATAGACATCTCAAACTTCTCCGACATTAGCTTTCAAAACTTCTCACTAAAATGAGGGTTAGTCGAACCAAATATAATATCATCAACATAAATTTGGCACACAAATAGCTCTCCATTGACCCTTTTAGTAAAAAGGGTAGAATCAATTTTACCAATTTCAAAGCCTTTTTCAATAAGGAACTTGGTCAAGCATTTATACCACGCTATAGGAGCTTGTTTAAGACCATAAAGGGCTTTGTGAAGTTTGTAGACATGATTAGGTTTCTTAGGATTGACAAACCCGGGAGGTTGCTTAACATAAACTTCCTCCTCAATTTCACCATTTAGAAAAGCACTTTTAATGTCCATTTGGTACAAGGTAATATCACGGTGATTAGCATAAGCAAGTAAGATGCGAATGGACTCAAGTCTAGAAACGGGAGCATACGTCTCACCATAGTCCATACCTTTGACTTGAGTGTAGCCTTGGGCGACTAGGCGTGCTTTGTTGCGGACGACTTGACCATCTTCATCTTGCTTGTTGCAAAACACCCATTTGGTACCAATGATGTTGTGGTTGTTGTCGGGCTTCTCGACCAATGTCCATACTTGATTTCTCTCAAAGTTGTGTAGCTCTTCATGCATAGCGTTTATCCAATCCGGATCTTCCAATGATTCTTCAACCTTCATAGGTTCAATGCTAGAGATGAATGAGTAATGTTCACAAAATTTAGCTAAATGAGTTTTAGAGCGAGTGATTCTCCCGGTTTGGATATCATTGTAGATTTGCTCGACGGGATGATCTTTGGCGATTCTTGATCAAACTCGTGGGAGCTTTGGCTTGGCTCGGGGTGGAACATCTTCTTCATCTTGTTCTTCTTCTTGGCCTTCTTCATTGTTGACGTTGTCATTCTATTGTCGTGGTGGAGAAGGAGGTTGTTGATGTTCATCTTGGTGTGCTTCCTCGTTTTCTTTGTCTTGGTGTGTCCCACTTGTGGATGCTTCCATATCAACTCTGGGTTCACCTTGTCGTGAGGTAGAAGCTTCCACTTGGACGGACGAGGTACTCTCCTTCACCTCCGTTGGACGAATCTTGCCAATAGACAAGTCTTGGATTGCTTCCGAAGGGTCTTTGTCTCCTACATCAATTGGCAATTGCTCTAATTGCGAGCCGTTAGATTCATCAAAATTCACATCTACTGTCTCTTCAACCTTTCGGGTGAAATTGTTGTAGACACGATAAGTGTGAGAGTTTGAGCCATAACCAAGTAGGAAACCTTCATGAGATTTAGGAGCAAATTTAGAACGACGATGCTTATCAAGAATGTAGCATTTTGAGCCAAATAGTCAAAAGTATCCAACTTGGGGTTTGTTTACCGGTGAGGAGCTCGTATGCCGTCTTGCCAAGTAGCTTGTGAAGATACAAGTGATTTGTTGGATGACAAGCTGTCTCAACCGCTTCCGCCCAAAAGTGTTTTGGAGTCTTATACTCATCAAGCATCGTTCTTGCCATCTCAATAAGAGTCCAGTTCTTCCTCTCAACGACTCCATTTTGTTGAGGTGTGTACGTAGCCGAGAACTCATGTAAAATCCCTTCTTCGTCAAGAAAGGTATCCACATTTGCGTTCTTGAACTCCGTTCCGTTGTCGCTCCGAACCTTCTTGATCTTCACGTCAAATTGATTTTGGGCCTTCCTAGCGAAGTTTTTGAAGATCTTTTGGACCTGCGATTTGTCATCAAGAAAGAACAACCACGTAAATCTTGAAAAATCATCAACTATGACTAGTCCAAACGAGTTACCACCGAGACTCTTGTAGGCGTTTGGACCAAAGAGATCCATGTGAAGTAGCTCGAGTGGTCTTCTCGTGGTCATGATGTTCTTCCCGCGATGACTTCCTCCAACTTGTTTCCCAGCCTGACAAGCACTACAAAGTCTATCCTTGTCAAATATGACATCTTTTACTCCAAGGATATGATCACCTTTATTAAGCTTATCAAGATTTCGCATACCCACATGACCTAGCCTTCTATGCCACAGCCAACCCTTAGAAGATTTAGCAATTAAGCAAGTTCTAGGTTGAGCCTTTTTAGTGAAATCAACAATGTAAAGATCACCTCAACGTATACCGGTAAAGACCATTTTACGATTTTCTCTACGAAACACTTGGCAATCTACTTCAGTGAATAGGACATTGAAACCGAAATCAGCAAGTCTAGAAACTGAAAGTAAATTGTACCCAAGAGATTCAACGAGCATGACATTTTGTATGGAGCTATCATGTGAGATGGCCACCTTACCAAGGCCAACCACCTTACCTTTGAGTTATCACCAAAAGTGACATATTTTCAAGGGCCGTCGTTTTCAGCAAGCTCACGGAACATATCTTTATCTCCAGTCATATGATCAGTACATCCACTATCAAGGACCCATTCCTTTCCTCCGGCCATGTAGCCACGAAGGTTTGCCATAAGACCAAAGTGTCTCATTGCATCATCAAGATCATAGTCACTATCATCCTCATCATCATAGTATCCATGTTCAACATCATCTTGTGATTGATCAATTCCTAGAGAGGGTAATTCATTAGACAAATGATCATTTCTATGATTATCTTTATGAATTCTAATAGCTTCGGAAATAATATTGCTAATGATCCAACATCTCCTATGGCGCGCATGAGATTTGTAAGCTCAAATAGACAATCACCAAAGCTAGGATCACTAGAATTCATCTTACTCAAGGCAATAGACTTATGGAGAATTTCGTCTAAATTTTTCAAGGAATAATCTGGAAATCGTTCCTCAAGAAATCTCCATATAGTATAGGCACAATCAAGAGTAGGCAAACTAGCAATCAAATTTTTGGGCAATCCTCTTATGATAAGATTGATAGTTCTAAGATTGCGAATCATGTCAAGATCCTCTTCGGGTGTGGGATGCAAGGGATCAATATGAGGTGCACAAGGGCTAGTAATGTACTTGTTCAAATGATATTCATTGAAAATATCAAGCATTTCATTTTTCCACTCATGAAAATATTCTCCATCAAGAATAGGCACTCTACGTCTAAGAGTCCCCAAAGTAGACACATCCATCTTCCTCCAAAGGTGTTTAAACCAAGGCAGTGGAGACCAAAGCTCTGATACCAATTGAAAGGATCGAGAAGAGGTGTCTAGAGGGGGGGTGAATAGACTCTAATCAAGAAAAGTTGCAGATTTTAATTTCCTTTAGTTGATGTGGAGTTTGAACACAAGTTTAAACATTCACAATACATATCAAGCAAACACGCAAGCATACAAAGGGTCTATGAGCAGCGGAAAGTAAAGCATGCAACTTGCAAGAATGTAAAGAGATGAGATTGGAGTGTGCAAACGCAATTTGGAGACACGGAGATTTTCTATCCGTGGTTCCGATAGGTGGTGCTATCGTACATCCACGTTGATGGAGATTTCAACCCACGAAGGGTAACGGTTGCACGAGTCCACGGAGGGCTCCACCCACGAAGGGTCCACGAAGAAGCAACCTTGTCTATCCCACAATGGCCATCGCCCACGAAGGACTTGCCTCACTAGGGTAGATCTTCACGAAGTAGGCGATCTCCTTGCCCTTACAAACTCCTTGGTTCAAGTCCACACTCTTGTCAGAGGCTCCCAAGTGACACCTAGCCAATCTAGGAGACACCACTCTCCAAGAAGTTACAAATGGTGTGTTGATGATGAACTCCTTGCTCTTGTGCTTCAAATGCTATTCTCCCCAACACTAAACTCTCTCTCATAGGATTGGATTTGGTAGAAAGGAGATTTGAGTGGAAAGCAACTTGGGAAGGCTAGAGATCAAGATTTATGTGGTTGGAATGGAATATCTTGACCTCAACACAAGTGTAGGTGGTTCTCTCTCAGAAAATATGTATTGGAAGTGTAGGCATGTTCTGATGGCTCTCTCCACGAATGAAGAGTGGGTGGAGGGGTATATATAGCCTCCACACAAAATCAAACCGTTACACACAAATCACCAAACTCGGTGGGACCGATTCAGAGAACTCGGTCGGACCGATTTGGTTCATAATGTGACCGTTAGGCATTTCGGTGGGACCGACTTGACCAACTCGGTGGGACCGATGTGCTAGGGTTAAGGTAAATCCAAAACTCGGTTTGACCGATCACTCAAACTCGGTGGGACTGATTTGGGTAATAAGTGAAACAAAATGTTGGCCAAGCAAACTCGGTGGGGCCGGTTGCAAATCTCGGTGGGACCGAAACTATTGCAAGAGACAACAGAGAGTTTGCAAGCCCATCTCGGTGAGACCGAGATCCCATCGGTGAGACCGAACTGGTTAGGGTTTCTGGCAGTGGCTATGTCAACTAAACTCGGTGGCTCTGGATGGAAAGAATCGGTGGGGCCGAGTTGGACTTTTTGGATTAGGACATATGTGGAAGTGAGAAAGTGGTTGAGGGCTTTGGAGCATATCACTAAGCACATTGAGCAAGCAAGCCATTAAGGAACACCTCATCCCTTCTTACTAGTATTGGCTTTTCCTATAGACTCAATGTGATCTTGGATCACATAAAATAGAAAATGTAGAGTCCTGAGCTTTGAGCTTGAGCCAATCCTTGGTCCTTAGCATCTTGAAGGGGTTCAACATCCTCTTGTGCAAGCCACTCCATTGTTGAACATATCTGAAACATACTAGGTAGAAGCATTAGTCCAACAAGAGATATGTTGACATTAATTACCAAAATCACCAAGGGAGCACTTGTGCTTTCAACATCATATATATCTTATAGGACTCATACTGACATGGAGATTTGGATGGTCTCACCTCGAGGTCGGAGGGGGTCGGTGACGGGGACGACGGCGGGGATGATGGAGGGGCTCCTTGATTTCTGCAAAAGCAAAAACCCTATAAGTTATCACTAATACATCCTGAATAATTGCTTAAACTAAAAAAAACAAGAAATATGACATGTTCAACTAGTTCTATTAATTCAACTAGTTCTTACTAAATATAAACTTACTATAAATAGAAAAAAAACTAGTTCTTTCTAAAAATAAAGTAG